>NC_057814.1:592873794-592877917 GCF_018294505.1 Triticum aestivum
AGAGAGAGAGAGAGAGAGAGAGAGAGAGAGAGAGAGAGAGAGAGAGAGAGAGAGTTGGTACTTCGCTCACTAATCAACATACCCAGATAGGATGTCAGGAAGGACCCGAGCCGGCAGTTAAATAGCAATTCTCTGTTTTCTTAGTGTAGTTGACGGTTAACCCCACCTCCCCTAATAAGATGTGCCCATATTCCCCTAATGGTGTCACGGCTCTGTGGTGGTCGCACCGATCGATTGGTGCTCTCCCTGCCGCTAGTCAACCTCGACGACTGTTTCATTCTTTTTTCTTTGTTTCTTTATAGCTTTTTTTCCTTTTGTTTCCTTTTTCTTTGATTTTGTTTGTTTCCATCTCATTTTTATCAGTTTTTCTTTTTTTCTTTTCTCTCAAGTTTTCGTTGTTTTTCTATACATTTTTGGTATATCTAATACGCTTTTTAATACACGATCAACATTTTCTAATACATTTTTTATTACACGTTTAACATTTTTTAAATGCTTGATTAATATTTTTCAAACACTTGTTCAACATTTTTCTCAAATGCTTGATTAATATTATTATGTACATGATCAATTTTTTCATCATTTTATAATACATGGTCAATATTTTTTCTATACACATTTAACATTTTTCAAATGCTTGATTAAAAATTTCAACTACCTGTTTAGCATTTCTGGTGACAATGCAAGTTCAGAAGGCATTAAATAACTGTAAGGCCCCTCCCCATGCTCAAAGCAGAGAAATGTAGTATGTATGTTGTTCTACCATATATCTTTGGAGGATCAGCTGACCATATAAACAGAAAGTTTGCAACTACCATCAATGCTCATAACTGAAAGGTCCCAACAATGTTCATAACAGAACATATATAAACAGAAAGATTTTGCAACTAACCTTCATTATATCTTTGGAGGATGAGGTCCTTCTCTTCCATCTCGTTGTCTAGTGATGTCAGTCTTGCGCATTCCCTCGCTTTCAAGCTCTGCAACAGATTTCAGATCGCCATTCCTCTGCAGGAACTCCCCAACGAGCCCCGGCCTCCCTTGATCGTCGGCCCTCGCAACCCACGCGAACATCTCCGGCCCTCCTCGAGACATGCCCGCCTCCCAGCCAAGTTTGCCATGGCCCTGCACCTCGTAGTGGTTCTCGAAGCTGAAGGCGTTGCGGAGACAGGCGTAGCCCTTCCCGAACTCGACGATGTCGTTCCCGGTGTGGCCTCTGTGGCTCCACAAAGGCACGACCTTGTGCGGGCAGAAGGCAGCGAGCTGCTCCTTGAGCCGGTTCCCGCTCTCCCCGATCTGCCGCCCGCCTCTCCACTCCGTTGGCACGTTGGCCAGCACGCCCTTCCACGGCCACACGAACTGCTCCTCTCTGTTATGGACAGGACGAGGCTCCGTGCCGGCGGCAGGTCTGGTGAGTCCGGCATTTCGTCCTTCACCCGCTTGGTGAGGCGGCGGTCATGCCCATTAGCATGTGAGCCTGCTACAGCTGCGTGACACCGACGCAGGGTATCGTTGCTGCTGCTCCAGTCGCACCTCCGGAAACCCCCTGCCTCGCGAATCCTACCGAAATCAAAAAAGCAGAGACGCTCAATTGCAGCCGCCTCACCGGAAACGGAGCAAAATCTGGGGAGATGGAGAGAGGGGGAAAGCATCACGTACCATCAGGTGCCTTGTCAGAATCCATGGACCCGCGCGGCTGCTGGCCAGACCGTCGCCGCCTTCCGCAGACGCCAACCAACCAACCAACCTAGGGTTGTAAGGTAAGGCCCGGCGAAGATGAGACAGTCCAATGTCCGTCCGCGGCACCGTTGGGTCCAGACTGTTTAAACCGTTTAAAGAACACCCGAGGAAACTAGGTTTTTTGGTCACGGGCAGCAGCCGCGCGCCACGCATGGCACACAGCATACATCACTGCAGTCACGGACACCGCGGCGCATCGCAAACCTCCCTCCTCCACCCTGTTTTAATTTAGCCACAACGTTGATCCCCATAGACGGAGACAAGGCTAGTCAGATCCATTGGAGCAGCAGGGGAAGGGCGCATTGGAGGGCCGGAGCTTAGGAAGAAGATTTCAGTAGACGTACGAGCAAGCATCGTCAAAACAGAAGAAGAAATGCAAGGAATTACTCAATGATGCATGTGTGCATGCACGTAACCTGCTAGTGTAACAGCATACTGACTCGATAGCGGCAAGACTCTGATTTAAATACTTGCATGCATGCGTAAAACAGGGAAGTTATTAAATATTCCCCTCTATCTATCCGGTGCTTCCTCCTTGCTTGCCGACAAGACGAAACGCACGCACAAATCACAAAGGATACATGGTCAAGCTTTCAGGCAGGTCGAGACAGACGATGCGTGACCCCTGGATGATGCCGTAGTGCTCGGTATTGCGGTCGTCTTCAAGCTCCTTGCCCTGGAAGACAAGCCGCTGTGCCCTCACCGGGAAGTGACGGTAGCGCTTGTAGATCATCTCCTTGATCTGCTTCACCGTCGCAAAGTACCACACCTCTAGGGTGAAGGAGCCGTTCCGAGCCTCAAAAGTAACGTCCATCTCTCACTCTCGTCTATTCTCTACCTGTAGACCACCAATATCCCTAGCTATTAGGTCATAAATTCGACTTACAAAATAGTTGGAATTCTAAATATAAACAGTCAAAATTTATACTAATTTATGTTGAAAACATTATCATGCATGTGTAGGAATGCCACCTGATAAATATGAATAAAAACCACTACATGGTGCAGATAAAGACAAGTATGTACAAGACACGGCTTATTCAACCAACAAAATGCAATTTATTACATGATCAAGAGAATGAACATCCTAACGTGGGGTTCATCTGTTCCATTAAAAATAACCCATCTGATCAATCTATACTAGATGCCAATGACAGAGACAGACAACAAAATCAAATGAGTGGAAGAATTAACCAGGCATTGCCATGTGGCGCCTAAATTAGATTAGATTGAGGCCAAGAATATATGCTCGTCAAAATTTAACTAAATAAGTGGAGGCCAGATTAGAAAGCTTATTCATGGATAAGCTACAGAGGCATGCACATGACAAATACTCCTATCAAAAGATAAAGATAAACGTTTCGGCCATGATAGATTGCAACGACGTCTAGCTTGGGTTCTTGCATGCATGGTTACCTTGCCGTGAAGGTGAAGATAGTCAAGCAGTACGTCCTTGGTCTCTTGGTCGTGCAGAGGCCAGGGTGCATGGGCAATATATAGAGGAAGAGTGAGTTTATATAAGCCATAAAATTTTGTTTGGATGCGAAAGAAAGAAATTATTTTCCAGAAAATAGATAATGAAATTATGGAAAGAGAATAATGGAGATTGACGATATTGCCATAACTGCAAGATTTGTGTCTAGTGAAATACTCCACTAATGTGGTAGCATGGCATATTCCACGCATTATGTTGTTTCCATACCGGTACGTGCGTTATAGTAGATCATTCAATGTCTAGCTGGTGTATATTTTAAGACCTAATTGTGTTCGTCATGCATGGTAAGTTGATGCAAATAAATACTAGTAATATTTAACAGCGGCGAGGATGTAGCAATATTTCATCATCTGTTTTTTATGTTTCTACCCCTGCGTTTCTAAATATAAATCTTTGTAGAGTTTTCGCGCAAAACACCAATCAGCCGGGCAGTCATTGCTCAAATCCACAACTATTCATTATCTTTGCACAAAACACCACTCGTTGGGGTAAATTGTTGCAGCTACGCTGGCCCGAATCTACGGTTTATATTGGCTAATAACATATCTGACCTAGTGGACCCATAGGCATGCCAAATTCAACTTTTGTAATTGTGGAAGAGTGGTTACGTGCTGTGAAGAAGGATAATGAAATGCAAGCAACATAAGGGGAAAAGAAAGACACTATAGTGCGTTCATGCTGTGAGATTTAGCGATGCATTTAACATTCATTTATAAAAAACGGTAGTTATACATATCCTGATTGTCTAACTAAACTGTGATTCTAGCAACATAAACTTCCCATAAAAGTAACATAAGAAGATTGATTTGCACAACATCAAATTCCTGATAATTATGGTTACAATGTGCTAGATTAGTGAAGAACCATGCAAAATTAAGGAGGAGGAAG
>NC_057814.1:592878230-592887544 GCF_018294505.1 Triticum aestivum
TAGCAATACATTTATAGATCTTTTTGGATATTGGGAGCAATCACTTAAAAGTTTGAACTCACCAACATAAATTATTAGAATTAGTTTGTACTCTGCTTAGTTTGCCAAAACGGATATATCTTTGCGGACAAACGAAATAGAACGACAACAATGAGCAGTCAGTTGCCCTTCCAGAAAATTTAGTAGCCTCGAAGATATTTGCAAGAGCATTCACCAAGCACAGAGGGTGCATCAACCTTGTTGGGATCAATTTCTCTTGCTCCTTCCAGCTTGCAAGCCCAAAATGTAAATCATGCTTACTTCCTTCTCACGCATAACCTTTGCTAATGTAAGGAACATCTAAATTTATGCTGCCATGGCATACTACCAAGAGTAGATGTGTGATAGTGAAAAATAAGAACCAAGTTGAATTCATGTTTTCTTGTTTCATGATCAAAGTAAATTAACGGACCTTGGTGGAATTCAACGGCCTATCCCTGCAAATTAAAATCTCATTCTGGTGCCACAGAACTCGCTGAAAACAGCAAAATGACGCGACGAGAAACAGACCAGTGACACGTCAAAGTTATCCTAATAAGCGGAGTCAAAAACACACACGAACTCTACCCGACAGAAGTCACTAAATTAGAATCAACTTGTGTTCGATGGTAAGGAGAACAGTGGTATCCCCACCCACTAAGGTTGAAGTCCTAGACTTGACATTGGTGCTCGCATTATTTCCGAATTTAATTCAGGCTTCTGGTGATGTTCGTTTGGTATAATTTTTTGTTCATCAGATTTAGTATAATTTTTTTTAAAAATTGTTCATCGAATTCAATTTTTCGTTCATGAGATTTAAAAAATGTTCATCAAAATTAAAAATTTGTTTATGGAATTTAAAAATGTTCATCAAATTTGAAAAAAATTCATCGATTTCAAAATGTGATCATTGAATAAAAAAATTCGTACATCCAACTTAAAAAAAGATGTTGTTGAATAAATAAAATATTGATCAAGTTCAAAAAATGCCCGTCGTATTCAAAATTTGTGCATCAAATACATAACAAATGTCCATCATTACTGAAAGGTGGTCATAAAATTAACCCCCTCTTTTATGAAATTCTTGAATGTTTTATCTAAATCGTGAATATTTTTTTGAAATTGTTTACACGTTTTGGAATTCGTGAACAAGTTCTTTGCATAGGCGAACGTTTTTTGAAACTTAGGAACAACTTGTGAATACACGAACAGTTATTTTTTAAATCGATGAACTTTTTATTGAAATTATTGGATAGCTTTTGAAACTTAGGAACAACTTTTTGTTGTCCCTCCAAGGACTCGCGCGGCTGCTGGCCAGACCGACACCGCCTTCCGCAGACACCAACCAACCAACCAACCAACCTAGGGTTGTAAGGTAAGGATCGGCGAAGATGAGTCCGTCCAATGTCGCTGCGAGGAAGGGGGAGCGAGAGAGTCCAGGGGGTTGGGCTCACCTTGCGTCGGCGCCGGCGAGCTTGAGGGTGCTGTAGCCTATAGCAAGGTGCCGAAGACAGGAGGAGGTGAATGATTATCACGAGATCGATCGAGCAGGCGAGAGGGCGAAATGGCCAAATGCGGATAAGCGTCCTCTGACCCATGGTGCAGCCGGAGCCAACCTTGCTCTCTCTGCTACACTCCTGAAGCCTCTGCTCCCGACTACGTGTCCACATCCTAGAGCATCTCCCATAGATATTATGATGATGCAGACCTATAAATAGCTGATTTTTACATCATCTATGTCAAAAGTGATGCTTTGTCTGACGTGGCTTTTGAAATCTGATAACGATTTTAGATGGCAAGTTTATTGAAGCGAGGATCTCAATTTTAGTTGGCTACATGACAACTTCATGTTTTATTTTTTTTACTATAAATTGCCATGTGTGCCAACTAAATTGCCATCATTGCATCCCTAGAGTTTCCAAACGCTCGATTTGCCATCTGCTCGTATATGAAGTCGGGTACTTATCATTTCCGAACAATTTACTCCAAGTTTGCTCTAGATGTAAAATAGGACACTTGGGTCGCGCCCGAGCAAAACACAGCTGGTCGCGCGCACACTCCCAACTGTCGCACTAAACCTTCCTACGCCATAGCCGTTCCTCCACCCGCCTACTACTGCTGGCGATTTTGCCCCAGTCGTCTGTTGTCGCCGCTCGCCAGCCCATCCTTGACCGCACCGCCAGGCGCCCCTTTAGAGGCCTCGTCGATGAGCTGATTTGGATCCGTTGACGCGCGCCGTTTTTTCGTCTAATTTGGCTGTTGGCCGGAGCGTCGACGTTCGTGATGGCTCCCGCAGCTCATGGCCGATGTCCGGAATAGGACTACTAGTTGCCCGAGCGACCACGTCCTATCACGCGACTACCACGACCGAGTTGAGCGGCCACTGCGTCGGCCATCATCGCCGTCATTGCATTGCCGCAATTAGGCTCAGCCACCAACCGACAACTATTAAGGAGGCGTAGGGGACCCAGCTGCCCAACCCCACCAGCCGGCGCAACTACCATCAAGTCATCAACGATACGACATGCAGCTGGATGGTTTCTTCCTCCTCGCACACAAGGTGTTCAAAAATTTTTCCCCAAGGTAAAAATTTGGCAAAACTTGTAGAATTTTTATCGTGCATGAAGATGTAGTTTGATGGAGATTTTCGTATTGTAGATGAGCTCATGCAACTCCTTTGTTTGGGATGATTCCTTATCGGATGATGAATTCGATTTGGCTGAGGAAGAGGACATTTCTTTGCTCTTAGAGATGTGCAAGAGGAAGAAGCCCAAGCATGGCATTTTCGTGTTTGACCGTGAGTACGTACTGAGAGAATGGGTAGAGGCGCACAAAATATTGATTCGTAACTATTTTTCTAGTCCGCCTGTTTTTTTCAGAGTGGTATTTTCGTCGCTGTTTCAGGATGTCCAATCATTTGCGTATTCACATTCGCAATTATGTGAAGCAACATGACTAAGCCTTCGAGCAGAGGAGGAATTGCACCGGTTTGCTTGGACATAGAAATGAGCAGAAGGTCACTACGGCATTGCACATGATGTCCTATGGTGTTCCGGCAGATTACATTGATGATAGTTTGGCAATGGCAAGAGCACTTCTATATTTTATGTCAAACAATTTGCAAAGACTATGGTAGAAGTGTTCAGTCCAGAGTACTTGAGATCACCCAATATTCAGGACACTCGGAGGCTTTTGGAGATTCACAAAGTCCGTGGGTTTCTAGGTGTGTTCGGCTTTATTGATTGGATGCTCTGTAAGGGGAAGAATAGCCCTACAAGATGGCATCGAGAGTTCGAAGGATGCAACAAGCATGCCACCATCATTCTTCAGGTCGTGGGCGATAGGGAGGCATGGATTTGACATGCATATTCTTGGATGCTTGGATCTTGCAATGACATCAATGTGTTCAATCGATCACCTCTTTTTGTTAAGTTAGCCAATGCAGAAGCTACACCAGTGATCTCACATGCAAAATGGCGCGCACACAACCATAGGTACTTCCTTGCGGATGGGATCTATCCGAAGTGGGCTAGTTTTGTGAAGTGGATATATCTGAAGTGGACTACTTTTGTGAAGCCAGTCTCAAGCCCCCAAAGTAAGGAAGTTCCTCGTACCCAAACAAATTAACTAGAGTGATCTACGCTAGTTTATGAAGGAAATATGCCCTAGAGGCAACAATAAAGTTGTGATTTATATTTCCATATATCATGATAAATGTTTATTATTCATGCTAGAATTGTATTAACCGGAAACTTAGTACATGTGTGAATACATAGACAAACAGAGTGTCCCTAGTATGCCTCTACTTGACTATATCGTTAATTAAAGATGGTTAGGTTTCCTAGCCATGGACATGTGTTGTCATTTGATTAATGGGATCACATCATTAGAGAATGATGTGATGGAAAAGACCCATCTGTTAGCTTAGCATAGTGATCGTTTAGTTTTATTGCTATTGCTTTCTTCATGACTTATACATGTTCCTCTGACTATGAGATTATGCAACTCCCGAATACCGGAGGAACACCTTGTGTGCTATCAAACGTCACAACGTAACTGGGTGATTATAAAGATGCTCTACAGGTGTCTCCGAATGTGTTTGTTGGGTTGGCATAGTTCAATAGGATTTGTCACTCCGTGTATCGGAGAGGTATCTCTGGGCCCTCTTGGTAATGCACATCACTATAAGCCTTTCAAGCAATGTGACTAATGAGTTAGTTACGGGTTTATGCATTACGGAACGAGTAAATAGACTTGCCGGTAACGAGATTGAACTAGGTATGAGGATACCGATGATCGAATCTCGGGCAAGTAACATACCGATGACAAAGGGAACAACGTTTGTTGTTATGCGGTTTGACCGATAATATCTTCGTAGAATATGTAGGAGCCAATATGAGCATCCAGGTTCCGCTATTGGTTATTGACCGGAGATGCGTCTCGGTCATGTCTAAATAGTTCTCGAACCCGTAGAGTCTGCACGCTCAACGTTCGATGATGATTTGTATTATGAGTTATGTGATTTTCTGACCGAAGTTTGTTCGGAGTCCCGGATGTGATCATGGACATGATGAGGAGTCTCGAAATGGTCGAGAGGTAAAGATTCATATATTGGAAGGTTATATTCAGACACTAGAATAGTTTCGGGATGTTTTGGATAAGTTTCGGAGTACCGAGAGGTTACCGGAACCCCCCGGGAAGGTAATGGGCCAACATGGGCCTTAGTGGAGAAGAGAGGGCCGGCCATAGGAGGTGGCGTGCCCGCCCCCTTGCCAATCCGAATTGGACAAGGGGTGGGGGAGGCTGCTACCTCTTGAGCACTGCGTTGGTTTTCCCTTGAAGTGAAAAGGGTGATGCAGCAAAGTAGCGTAAGTATTTCACTAAGTTTTTGAGAACCAAGGTATCAATCCAGTAGGAGGCTACGCGCGAGTCCCTCGCACCTACACAAAACAAATAAATCCTCGCAACCAACGCAATAAAGGGTTGTCAATCCCTACACGGTCACTTACGAGAGTGAGATCTGATAGATATGATAGGATAATATTTTTGCTATTTTTATGATAAAGATGCAAAGTAAAATAAAAGAAAAGTAAAAAGCAATGGAAATAACTAAGTGTTGGAAGATTAATATGATGAAGATAGACCCGGGGGCCATAGGTTTCACTAGTGGCTTCTCTCAAGAGCATAAGTATTTTACGGTGGGTGAACAAATTACTGTTGAGCAATTGACAGAATTGAGCATAGTTATGAGAATATCTAGGTATGGTCATGTATATAGGCATCATGTCCAAGACAAGTAGACCGACTCCTGCCTGCATCTACTACTATTACTCCACACATCGACCGCTATCCAGCATGCATCTAGAGTATTAAGTTCATAAGAACAGAGTAACGCTTTAAGCAAGATGACATGATGTGGAGGGATAAATTCATGCAATATGATAAAAACCCCATCTTGTTATACTCGATGGCAACAATACAATACGTGCCTTGCTGCCCCTACTGTCACTGGGAAAGGACACCGCAAGATTGAACCCAAAGCTAAGCACTTCTCCCATTGCAATAAAAATCAATCTAGTAGGCCAAACCAAACTGATAATTCGAAGAGACTTGCAAAGATAACCAATCATACATAAAACAATTCAGAGAAGATTCAAATATTGTTCATAGATAAACTTGATCATAAACCCACAATTCATCGGTCTCAACAAACACACCGCAAAAGAAGATTACATCGAATAGATCTCCACGGGAGAGGGGGAGAACATTGTATTGAGATCCAAAAAGAGAGAGAAAGCCATCTAGCTAATAACTATGGACCCGAAGGTCTGAGGTAAACTACTCACACTTCATCGGAGGGGCTATGGTGTTGATGTAGAAGCCCTCCATGATCGATGCCCCTTCCGGCGAAGCTCCGGAACAGGCCCCAAGATGGGATCTTGTGGGTACAGAAGGTTGCGGCGGTGGAATTAGGGTTTTGGCTCCCTCTCCGGTCGTTTGGGGGTACGTAGGTATATATAGGAGGAAGAAGTACGTCGGTGGAGCAACAGGGGGCCCACGAGGGTGGAGGGCGCGCCTGGGGGGGGTAGGCATGCCCCCTACCTCGTGCCTTCCCTGTTGGTTGCTTGACGTAGGGTCCAAGTCTCCTGGATCTTGTTCGTTCCAAAAATCACGTTCCCGAAGGTTTCATTCCGTTTGGACTCCGTTTGATATTCTTTTTCTGCGAAACTCTGAAATAGGCAAAAAACAACAATTCTGGCCTGGGCCTCCAGTTAATAGGTTAGTCCCAAAAATAATATAAAAGTGAATAATAAAGCCCAATAATGTCCAAAACAGAAGATAATATAGCATGGAGCAATCAAAAATTATAGATACGTTGGAGACGTATCAAGCATCCCCAAGCTTAATTCCTGCTCGTCCTCGAGTAGGTAAATGATAAAAACAGAATTTTTGATGCGGAGTGCTAGTAGGCATAATTTCAATGTAATTCTTCATAATTGTGGTATGAATATTCAGATCCGAAAGATTCAAGATAAAAGTTCATATTGACATAAAAATAATAATACTTCAAGCATACTAACTAAGCAATTATGTCCTCTCAAAATAACATGGCCAAAGAAAGTTCATCCCTACAAAATCATATAGTTTAGTCATGCTACATTTTCCTCACACAAGAATGCTCTCATCATGCACAACCCGATGACAAGCCTAGCAATTGTTTCATACTTTAGTAATCTCAAACCTATAAACTTTCACGCAATACATGAGCGCGAGCCATGGACATAGCACTATGGGTGGAATAGAGTATAATGATTGGGGTTATGTGGAGAAGACAAAAAAGGAGAAAGTCTCATATCAACGAGGCTAATCAATGAGCTATGGAGATGCTCATCGATTGATGTTAATGCAAGGAGTAGGGATTGCCATGCAACGGATGCACTAGAGCTATAAATGTATGAAAGCTCAACAAAAGAAACTAAGTGGGTGTGCATCCAACTTGCTTGCTCACGAAGACCTAGGGCACTTGAGGAGGCACATTGTTGGAATATACAAGCCAAATTCTATAATGAAAAATTCCCACTAGTATATGAAAGTGACAAAACAAGAGACTCTCTATCATGAAGATTATGGTGCTACTTTGAAGCACAAGTGTGGTAAAGGATAGTAACGTTGTCCCTTCTCTCTTTTTCTCTCATTTTTTTGGGCCTTCCCTTTTTTATGGCCTTTCTCTTTTTTTTTTATATTCCTCACTTGGGACAATGCTCTAGAAAATGATGATCATCACACTTCTATTTATTTACAACTCAATGATTACAACTCGATACTAGAACAAAGTATGACTCTATATGAATGCCTCCGGCGGTGTACTGGGATATGCAATAAACCAAGAGTGACATGTATGAAAGAATTATGAACGGTGGCTTTGCCACAAATACTATGTCAACTACATGATTATGCTAAGCAATATGACAATGATGAACGTGTCATGATAAACGGAATGATGGAAAGTTGCATGGCAATACATCTTGGAATGGCTATGGAAATGCCATAATAGGTAGGTATGGTGGCTATTTTGAGGAAGATATAAGGAGGTTTATGTGTGAAAGAGCGTATCATATCACGGGGTTTGGATGCACCGGCGAAGTTTGCACCAACTCTCAATGTGAGAAAGGGCAATGCACGGTACCGAAGAGGCTAGCAATGATGGAAGGGTGAGAGTGCGTACAATCCATGGACTCAACATTAGTCATAAAGAACTCACATACTTATTGCAAAAATCTACAAGTCATCAAAAACCAAGCACTACGCGCATGCTCCTAGGGGGATAGATTGGTAGGAAAAGACCATCGCTCGTCCCCGACCGCCACTCATAAGGAGGACAATCAAAGAACACCTCATGACAAGATTCAACAAAGCAGTATTGATTTCACAAGATTCAATATCGGTAAGAGGAGCAATCGGAGTGCTAAGGAAATCATAATCGTTTGTATTGGCAAAGTCACACAATTTGGTATTATCTTGAGCCATCTTGACAAACAAGCAATCCAACACACGAGCAAACGAAAAGCAAGTGAAAAAGAGGCAAACGAAAAAGAGAGGGCGAATAAAACGGCAAGGGTGAAGTGGGGGAGAGGAAAACGAGAGGCAAATGGCAAATAATGTAATGCGGGAGATAAGGGTTTGTGATGGGTACTTGGTATGTTGACTTTTGCGTAGGCCTCCCCGGCAACGGCGCCAGAAATCCTTCTTGCTACCACTTGAGGACTGCGTTGGTTTTCCCTTGAAGAGGAAAGGGTGATGCAGCAAAGTAGCATAAGTATTTCCCTCAATTTTTGAGAACCAAGGTATCAATCCAGTAGGAGGCTACGCGCGAGTCCCTCGCACCTACAAAAAACAAATAAATCCTCGCAACCAACGCGATATGGGGTTGTCAATCCCTACACGGTCACTTACGAGAGTGAGATCTGATAGATATGATAGGATAATATTTTTGGTATTTTTATGATAAAGATGCAAAGTAAAAAGCAACGGAAATAACTAAGTGTTGGAAGATTAATACGATGAAGATAGACTCGGGGGCCATAGGTTTCACTAGTGGCTTCTCTCAACAGCATAAGTATTTTACGGTGGGTGAACAAATTACTGTTGAGCAATTGATAAAATTGAGCTTAGTTATGAGAATATCTAGGTATGATCATGTATATAGGCATCACGTCCAAGACAAGTAGACCGACTCCTGCCTGCATCTACTACTATTACTCCACACATCGACCGCTATCCAGCATGCATCTAGAGTATTAAGTTCATAAGAACAGAGTAACCACTACAAAAAAAGACACATCCGTGACATTTTGGGCCGAACGAATTTTTTTTCTGTCATACATATGACACTTCTATGACGATAATTGTGACAAAACCCGGTATCATCATATACGTGGTGGGCTCCTACTTCTATGACAAAAAATCATGACAGAAAATGGGCTTTTCGTCCTGGGCGGGCTGGAGACGCAACTGCATGACATTCTTTGGGCCGTCCATGACGGAAAAAACCGTGGTAGAAGCGAGGGCGAGGAAAATTTCGGTGAGTTCCCGGTTACGGTGGGAGGTCGGGGGCCGAGCGATGCGCGTTTCTCTCGTACACGTACGCGCGTGTGTGCGAGGCGTTGGCTCTAACTGAACCCGAGCGAGGCGTTGGGCTCTAACTGAACCCGAGCAATTGCACTGCAGGCTACGCGTTACTGAACCCGAGCGGTCGATCGATGGCTGTTAACTGAACCCGATCGAGCGATTCCTTC
>NC_057814.1:592888054-592900522 GCF_018294505.1 Triticum aestivum
AGGCTGGAGGAGGTCGACGGTGGAGATGAACAGTATCCCGTGGAGTCCCGTTTTGCGGTACGCCACACCCCTCCCGATGAACAGGACACCCGTTTCGACCGTAGGAGGTCCGTTTCGTCCATTTTGCGGTACGCCACACCACTCCCGATCAACAGGACCCCCGTTCGACCGTAGGAGGTCCGTTTCGTCCGTTTTGCGGTATGCCACACCCCTCCCGATCAATAGGACCCCCGTTACGACCGTAGGAGGTCCGTTTCCCCCGTTTTGCGGTACGCCACACCCCTCCCGATCAACAGGACCCCCGTTTCAACCGTAGGAGGTCCGTTTCCCCCGTTCTGCGGTACGCCAGGCCTCGTTTCCATCGCCTGTTCCGTCCAACCCCTCCCGATGAACACGACCACGCATTTCGTTCCGACCCAGCCGGTTGGCTCCCACGCGTTCCGTTGCCTCCCGATGAACACGACGCATTCCGTTGCCTCCCCATGAACACGACGCATTTCGTTGCCTGCCCATGAACACGACGCATTCCGTTGCCTTCCCATGAACACGATGACGATGCTGTTTCTCCGTTCCGACCCAGCCATGTACACGAGCCCTGGCCGTACGTATGCGCGAGTAGGCGTTCGAGACCCCACCCGTATGTACACATATGTGGCCGTATTTTCTTTCTTGCACCCTGGCCGTTGTACGTACGTGTACATGCTACGTGCGCGCCTCTACTACGACACGTACGCGCCTCTACTACGACACGTGCGCGCCTCTACATCCACCAGTATATATGTACGTACACGTTCGCGACCAGAATGACAACGCTACGTATGCTTCGACCAGGTGGGTCCCGACTGTCAGGCACTTCCTTGCGTGCGAAGATGTAGCTGGTGGGTCCCAGCAGTCAGGGGGGTGAATCGTTTTTTTTGCCCGGACGCACTTCCTTGCGTGCGAAGGTGTAGCTGGTGGGTCCCAGCAGTCAGGGGGGAACGTTTTTTTCGCGAAATACGGTACCCCGTCCGGTGGGTCCCCGCGGACAGGTGGAGGAATAATTATTTTGCACGTAATAAGGAGGCACTTCCTTGCTGCGGCCGTGGACCCAGCTGTCAGCCTCTCCACGTACAGTCCACGTCCGATGGAAGTCGTTCCTTGACCACGTTGACCACGCCGGGCCGAGAGCACCAGGGCGGTGGACGACGGCGAGGCCTAGGAAGGGGACGACGCTGAGCCGGGGAAGACGCGGCAGTGGATGCCCACGCGTAGAGGAGTACGAGGGTTCACTGGTTCGCTGCGGTGTGAGGCTGCCGTCGCCGCAGAATAACAGGGGGTGTCGGTGAGTAGAGGGATGGCCTGGCCAGCGGTGGGAGTAGTAGGGGGCGGTGAGGCCTCCGCCGCATCGCAGCCGTCCACGGGAGGCAGGAGCACGAGGCACGACCGGCGCTGGTTTGGGCGGCTGGAGCAAGAAGACCAGAGGTTGAAGAACCATTACGGCCGTTGGATGGACATCGTACGGTCACTGTAGCTAGAATCGTGCATATTGACTAAGTTGACAAAGCCCTCCGTCCCCGTCAACTTAGTAGGCCCACAAGTTAGCCTGCCACTATAATGGGTCCCAGCTAACAGGGGGAGTATTCATTTTTATTTTGTGCGTAATAAGGAGGCACTTCCTTGCGTGCGAAGATATAGCTGGTGGGTCCGAGCTGTCAGCGGCGGTAATGTTTTTTTCGCGAAATACAGAGGCCCTTTCGGTGGGTCCCTGATGTCAGGTGGAGGAATCATTATTTTGCGTGTAATAAGGAGGCATTTTCTTGCGTGCGGCCGTGGACCCAGCTGTCGGCCTCTCCACGTACAGTCCACTTCAGATGCATTTCAGTCATTGACCACGTTGACCAGGCCGCGCCGAGAGCACCAGGGCGGTGGACGGCGGCGAGGCCTAGGAAGGGAACGACACGGAGGCAGGGAATATTCGGCAGTTGTTTCCCACGCAGAAGGGAGTACGACTGTACGAGGGTTTACTGGTTCGTCTCCCGTCGTCGGAGAATAACAGCAGGTGTGGGTGAGTAGAGGGATGGCTAGGCCAGTGATTGGAGCACGGTGGGGCGGTGAGGCCTGCGCGGCAGCAGAGCCGGCCGCGGGGAGGAGGGAGCAGGCAGTCCCGCCGGCGCTTGTTTGAGCGGGTGGAGCAGGAAGAGCAGAGATTGAAGAAGCACGACGGCCGTTGGATGCCATCCAACAGTCACTGCTTGTGCGTCAACCTTTTCTTAGGAAAGCCTCAAATCTGTGGAAAACAGCATACAGCCCATCTGCCATTATTTCTAATAATTTACAGCCCATTTGCTAATTATTAAGGTTTTTTTGGAGCCCATATTATTTTTGTTAGCATTACAACCCATATTGTGGCCACGGTTAAAAAATTATACGAAAATTTGCATATTTCAGTGCGGTCCGAACTGTTTTTAATCCCAAAATTTCGACTCACATTCAAACTGATTTTAAAAATAGATGTATATCAATATAAAATCCAACAAATTCTCCACGCATAAAAATTAATGTATATTAAAATCTCGAAATGAAAAAAAATATTTGAAATTAATTGCCGGTTTGATGTGTTTTAGAAATGTACATCACATTTCTCATTACTGATGGGCCATTTCCTCGGCCAGCCGAATGAAAGCTCTCCTCGTCTTGAAAGATTTGCAGCCCAACAGGCCTGACAAAGCGACTTACTTGGCAAATCACAAAAAAACAGGGCGGTGGCCGTGGACCCAGCTGTCAGCCACTCCACGTACAGTACTCTTCCGATGGAAGTCGTTCCTTGACCACGTTGACCACGCCGCGCGGAGAGCACCACGGCGGTGGACGACGGCGAGGCCTAGGAAGGGGACGACGCGGAGCCGGGGAAGACGCGACAGTGGAAGCCCGCGCGGAGAGGAGTACGAGCGTTCCTTGGTTCGGCTGCGGTGTGAGGCTGCCATCGCTGCAAGGCCTGGCCAGCGGTGGGAATAGTAGGGGGCGGTGAGGCCTCCGCGGCAGCACAGCCGGCCACGGGAGGCAGGAGCATGCGGCACGACCGGCGCTGCTTTGGGCGGCTGGAGCAAGAAGACCAGAAGTTGAAGAAGCACTACGGCCATTGGATGGACATCGTACGGTCACTGGAGCTAGAATCGTTCATATTGACTAAGTTGACAAATCCCTTCGTCCCCGTCAACTTAGTAGGCCCACAAGTCAGCCTCCCACCATGGTGGGTCCCAGCTAGCAGGGGGAGTATTCATTTTTCTGTGCGTAATAAGGAGGCACTTCCGGTGGGTCCGAGCTGACAGCGGGGGGAACGTTTTTTTCGCGAAATACGGTGGTCCGTCCGGTGGGTCCCAGCAGTTAGGGGCAAACGTTTTTTTCGTGAAATACGGTGGCCCGTCCGGTGGGTCAAACCAGTCAGGGGGGAAACATTTTTTCCGCGAAATACTGGTGGCCCGTCCGGTGGGTCCCTGCTGTTAGGTGGAGGAATAATTATTTTGCGAGTAATAAGGAGGCACTTCCTTGCGGCTGCCGTGGACCCAGCTGTCAGCCTCTCCACGTACAGTACTCTTCCGATGGAAGTCGGTCATTGACCACATTGACCACGCCGCGCCGAGAGCACCACGACGGTGGATGACGGCGAGGCCTAGGAAGGGGACGACGCGGAGCCGGGGAAGACGCGGCAGTGGATGCCCACGCGGAGAGGAGTACGAGGGTTCACTGGTTCGGCTGCGGTGTGAGGCTACCGTTGCCGCAGAATAACAGGGGGAGTGGGTGAGTGGAGGGATGGCCTGGCCAGCAGTGGGAGTAGTATGGGGACGGTGAGGCCTCCGCGGCAGCACAGCCGGCCACGGGAGGCAGGAGCATGCGGCACAACTGGCGCTGCTTTGGGCGGCTGGGGCAAGAAGACCAGAGGTTGAAGAAGTACTACGGCCGTTGAATGGACATCGTTGACCGCGCCGCGCCAAGAGCACCAGGGCAGTGGACGACGGCGAGGCCTACGAAGGGAACGACACGGAGCCGGGGAAGACACGGCAGTGGCTGCCCACGCGGTGGAGAGTACGAGGGTTGACTGGTTCGGCTGCCGTCGCCGGAAAATAACAGGAGGTGTGGGTGAGTAGAGGGATAGACAGGCCAGGGATGCGAGTATGATGGGGCTGTGAGGCATGCCCGGAAGCACTGCCGGCCATGGGAGGCGGGAGCAGGCGGTTCCGAGGGCGCTGGTTTGGGCGGCTGGGGTAGGAAGATCAGAGACTGAAGAAGCACGGTTGCCGTTAGATTGACATCTAACGGTCTGACGTTGGTAGAGTCGATTGTTGACTAAGTTTCTTTGTCGAGAAACCTTGTGTACGCATGCACTTAGTAGGCCCACAAGTCAGCCTCCAAATCTGTGGCAGACAACATAAAGCCCATTTGCTATTTTTTATAATTTGCAGCCCATTTGCTAATTCTTGAGTAATTTATTACAGCCCATTTTCTGCCCAGGAGCACGGTCAAAAAGTTCAACCTTATTTTGCATATTTTGGTGGAGTCCGAACTGTTGTAATCCCGAAATGATAAACATTTTTTTAAGAACTTATTTATTTGCCAAAAAAATCGTTTTGTTTTTGTAAGCAAATAAGACGTGGGACAATTGAGTTGGTTTAAGGGAAAACCAGTGGTAAAAAAATCAGCGCTGGGTGGGAAAAAACAACAAAAATAAGGATGTAAATATGAAAAGGGAATTTTATGTGTTTTTAATATAATGATACGTGTATATGAACTAGTAAAACTATAGGTAGAGATTAGAAAACAGATGTAGGACATGCGTTTCAAGAGGAAAATAGAACTGGGTTGTGTGTTTGATTCAGTAAAAAAACTGTCTGCGGATGTTGTAAGACAAAATATAACTAACGCTGGCAGGCCAGAGGCCAGTAGATACCTGCTGGATCTTTGTGCCCCGTTGTCGTCATGGGCTGGGCCTGTTAAAAACAAAACCAACCCTGGGCAGTCTACAGCCCAGTTGAAACTTGCTCGACCTGAAAAAACAATATACGTGCTCAATAAACGAGAGAGTTCTGCAAGTACAGACTGATAACTGGGATGCAGCACGGATATTGTTTTTTTATCGTGATAATAAGTGCATGCACTTGTTTCGAAAAAATTGGAGAACTGGGAATTCGAACGGCGGGTGCTTATGCTACCCATCAAATAAAAATCAGGTGCCTGAAAATTCGTTTCGAAACAAATGATTCAGCTTTATATCCACGTCGACCCTCGGCATGATGATTGGAAGCAAATGCAAGTTCATACCAAAAGATCGTTAACAACAATACCAACTTACGGACGACAAGGTAGTACAACTACCAATACCAATCTAACTTATAATCTTTTTACTCCTGGCCCTAGTGTTCGTCTGGTAGAAAATCTTGCAGAGGACCAGCTCCCGCTCCTTCTCTTGCTCCAGGTCCCCGAGGTGGTACTGGTGCATCACCCAGTTGGTCCTCTGCTGGTCAAAGTTCTTGTTGGTGTGCAGCACCAGAACCTTTTTTGCTGCCCGTCTTGCCGGCTGTTGACCATCACCGGCAAGGTATTGCCGGTCTTGTGCCACATCGCGTGCATGCCGCACTCCGACTGTATCTTGCGACTCGTCCACGTGCCCCTTTTGAACGCCCTGGAATTGCGCTGGAAGAAATGCTTCCTTAGGCCACTCATTGTGATACCTGCAGTATTGCGGAATACAAGTTTTAGTGTACCTAGTTGGCATTTTCATAACATCTTTGGCATGTTGCAGTCACTTGTTTCACTTTTTATTAAATGTCAAATTGTAATTGCTTCACCAGGTCTGCGTCTAAAAAGAAAAATAGAGCTATACACAAAGGAATATGTTTGTGCAAGTAGACGGCCGATCGGTGTCTTACCTGGAAGTTTCTCAGGTTGGGTGTAGCATATGTCGTGCTCGCTGTCGATGGTTGATATGAACAAATCGATGAGAGACTGAAATCTCGCGCTGTCAGCACTCACTTTGGCCTCAAGGTGCTCGATCAGCTCCTGATCCGTGGGATCAAACTTGACGCCAGCCGGCAGCACCGGCCAATCCTTCTTCGACTTGCATCGGTAATTCCAGTTATATGGTACTCAATGTATGATCAATCGACTGTTTTAAGTGAATGATGAAAGATTTCGACAGATAAGTGGTACTCCAAATCTGAAGTCCAGAATACCCGAACACGCCGCCGGGATTCTTGTGTCACCTCACACGCAGCGTGTTGTCACGTCAATTCAATGTGTGGACACGATGAATAATTTGACCGACGTATACTAGTACTGCTACTGTACTACTTACTAGTCGTATTTAGTGTCACAATTTATACATAGGTTTAACTAACAAGTACGCACTTGAAGCCTAACTAATATATATATAAGGCTTCTGCATAGCATCTCCATCATCATTATCAGTACATCCTATGCAGGTGAGTTAGGATGCACTTGATCCCAGGAAGGTATTTATCCTTCAAACCAGAGGAGTGCTTCAAACTAACAACAGTACATAATATCCAACAAAAGAGGGTCGTGCTACAGCAGCAGAATACATGGCTCAGTCTAGATATCAACACGAATCAAGTTGTGCATATTTGCTGTTGGCATCAACCACATTGCCGCATGTCGGGTTTGCAAAAGCCATCCATCTCATGGAAGCTTGATGCCTTTCACACACTGAAGATTATCTGGCAACAAGCTGTGTCGACGAATCTCTGGATATGGTGATTCATGAAACCCATGGTATGATGTGTAAACACAGCCCCCCTCGCGAATGGAAGTTGCATAGCACAGTAATCATCGCCGGTGATATGATCGATGATTGGTTGGATGATCGGATAATTGAGCCCGAGGAACAAGGAGTGGTTGCCGAGGCTGTAAACCCGCCTCCAGTTGAATACGCCTGGCCCAACGGAGCTGGGATCTTTCTCGAACACGAAGCAGCCATAGCCATCAATGTCACGAATGCCCCACGCATTGTACTGCATGTGGTTTGATGTAATGGTTTGGTCAATTTGGTACGTGCGAATGAGCATCAAATGACCGCCGTCAGCTGAACGAGCGATAAACCACCACCCATCGGCTGGTATGATTCCAGGTCCTGGAATCAAGAAGGCCAGCGCATTTGCGTCTGCTGCAACAATTCAAATTGGAGACCAAAAGGACAAAAATAAACAATCATGTTCAGAGTATCTGTGGAATTAAGATTATTATAACAGTGACACATATCATAGACAGAGAATTGCAATGCCGTGGTCATAATCATACCCCAAGTTAAAAAAATAAGCCAATGGCTTTCATATTATAGCAATATGTCATGGTTCAAACATCATGTAACAATGAGAGGAAAACAGCTATGACAGCGCTTACTCAGATTCTACCATAGCACTTACTACTACTGTTCTCATATCAACTCTAAGAAATAACATGCGTTGTTATAAAAATCTTGTAAACGAGAGTAACATATATCAATCATGATGTTATGCTCATAATATGTATTCTAACAATCATTAGATGCCAATTGTTCTCATATCAACTCTACAATAACATGTGTGGTCATAAAAATCTAGGAAATGAGAGGAACATATAGTAATGATGTGGTTATAGACATGCTACGCATTCTAAATTTGTAACAAATGAACAAGCAGTCGTATTCATAAGGTAAAGATGAGATGAGATAGAACAATTACACGACGATAGATTCCACCAGTATAGGAAGCCAATCTGTGCGTCGACCGCGTAAACGATGCCATCGTGCACTATAGCATCAGACAGAAATGTTGCCTCAACAGGATTGATGATGAGCCATAACCATGTATGGCGACCGGATTCCAGATAGGCTAATCCCATGTTGAACAAGGCAATGAGCTTGTAATCCATGTAGTCTTCTGATGGTGTGGGCACTTCGCAGATTAAAACTTTCTGCAAACAGAGGTCGAGCCAAAAGCTTGATGCGTCTCGTGCGTAGTAGGCAGGAGTGTCCGGCGGGCCGCGAGGCTCGATGGCAGCGGTATCCAACGATGGAAGGGTGATCTCTCGCTGGGTGTAGATACCCACGAGACGCCACGGACTACCAGTGTGGTGGATGAGGACGATCTAGTTGGCCTTCATGCCCGCCCAGTAGTGGCCGCACATGAAGGACAGGTGGACGGGTAGTGCTACCATGTCGAGGGGAACCACGACAACCTCCGTAGGATCGTCAAGTCGGTGTCTGGGCCACCTACGAGGATCGGGCATCAGCAAGCAGGGTGTCTTGAAAAGAGCCGGCCGGTTGCAGGCGAGTAGACGGTACAAAGACACCGAGCATGCGGCCAGACCGACGGTGCTGAGTAGGTCCATACGACTATAGATCTGCTCCAAGAGAACATCGGGGAGGGAATTCCAATCGCGGCTCTACATGTCAGTCGGTTCTGCCATTGGGGTTTTCGGTGCCTGCGAGCCAGCGGGGAAGTGGATTCGGGCGGGCAAGCGAAGAAGCTTCTCCTCGTGTGGCCGAGCAGTGAGCGGGGGGATATGGTACGCGCGAGCTACCAAGGAAGATGGCGCGGGCGGGCGAGCAGTGAGCGGGGGTAAATGGTGTGCGGCCGACGATGGGGAAGAGAGGAGGAAGAAGAAGAGAGGAGGAAGAAGAAGAGAGGAGGAAGAAGAGTGGAAGACGGGGAAGAAAGTGCATTCAATCTCAATTCTACTAGTACTACTACCAGGATATAGCGTCCTTCGGAGTGTAAATAGTTACACCAATGACATGTGGGTCTACCACAACAGGGCCCATATGTCAGTTAATGGAGGACAGAGGTGCGTAGGCGTATTTGCAGAAGCGTGCCCTACTGGCAAACATGATGGCAGTACTGGGTAAGGCTGATTTAGTAACACCAACACGCTGGTTCAGCTTATTAATTACGTGTCCTATCTGCTGCAGCGTGTATTGTCACTTCACTGCGAAGACTAGTTGAATAGTTCTCTCTAACCGAGATGGGGAATAATGGATCGCGAGGACTTCCTTTTTACAGTAACCCTATGCCTCTACGCTCACTTCACTCATTTTGCTCCGTACCTAGTCACTTGTTGAAATCTGTAGAAAGACAAATACTCCGTATTTGGGAACAGAGGGAGGCTTTTACTCCGTACTATTTGGGAACAGAGGGAGTATCACCATATGGAGGGAATAGAGGAAGCTTGAAATATGAACATGTCAATGGGAGGGAGTAAGCCCCATGCATGCATGCAACATGCAACACTCACACGTACACATGGACGCACGCAACACTCACGCACCCATGCGGCACACAGCACACGACGCAACACACACGCTCACGCTCAAGTGCTCAACCTACTCCCTACGTCCGTGAAAGACTGTACATTTAGAGATTTACACATTGACCAGGGCAAATTAACGCCCAAAAGTAGCAGACTTATGTGTGCATGCGACCATTGAGATAAGAAGATTAAATGAAGGCCGTTGCAAGCTGTAATTAAGGATAGACATGTAGCCTATACCTACAGCACAAGTTGGTGCATTAGTCAATCAATATCGATTTAGATTAAAGGCTAAATGCATTGGAAGTGTAGATGTACATCATGTACTACACTCTTTGTTTTATAGCAGATGTACACTCTTTGTTGGAAGACCGAGGGAGGACACGTGCATGCACTCACATACACAGCCAGGGCGGTTCGCGCGCAAGGGTTGGACTCGTGTCGCGCCTACGTAAAGTTTTGTTTAACTGATTTCTTTGCTCTGCCAACTGACAGGTGGGACCCAGAAACCAGGTGACAATTTAACCAGTCAACAAAGTGCCACATCGACTATGTGGCCGGTCAGTAGGGTGCAATACTGTGCTCTACGATGAGCTAGTGATCGTATAATCACCGCAAAACTATATGTAGTGACCGTAAAGAGCGTATTGTTACATACGTTGACCGCCAGTGTATTTTTCTCGTTTCAAATTAAGCCATATTAATCGGAAAGGACGCAGTATGGACTACTACTACTAGTACTAGTACTGCTTTGATGTGTCCTGTTAACTCGCCGAACGAGGAGAAGCTTGCTTACTACGCCTCTCCCTCTCCCACACGCGCAGTGGTTCGCAAGACGAGGAGAGGGTTTTGACTACAGCGCCCTCTCCCTCGCCCTCGCCCTCGCCCTCGCGGTGGACGTGCAGTAGTTCAATCGGTGTCAGATTGCCAGAAGCATATTGTACTGTAGTATCATCATTGTTGGACCTTCCGAAGAGGCGAAGAGCCAAGTGCAAGGTTCACACGAGTACGAACTGTTGAACCTCCCGAAGAGGCAAAGAGCCAAGCGCTAGGTTTTATAGGAGTTGTCGTCCTAGTAGGAGTGTACTACAACTATAGCGAACGATGCTACTGTATGATGCCGCCACGTCATGTATATCCAAAGCTGTGCCACCTTTTTTTCTCAGAGAGCGTGTTGGAGCCCGTGCAACAACCACACAAGTTGCACATACACATAAAACATTTACTAGTAATAAATTCTAAAGGACAAATGCCAGTATGCCACACAAGTTCATCTCCAATTCATGTGATAAATTTGTGCACGACTAGTCTACATATATTCACAGCGCTACCGTTCACAATTACCGTACTCCACTTACCCGTTATAGATGGGCTACATGTCCTCCTCCAGGTTCCAGTCCCAGGTGTTCTTCATGGATGGCACAATCCATAGCGGTGGGCAACGGGAATCATTGTCGCAGCTTCCTAGTCCGGTTCCACATGATGGAGACTCATCCAAGCTGAAGCGGCATAAATCAGGGATAGCGTGTCCCAGCATGACGTTCATCCGGCGGTGCACATTGAAGACACAACCATGCTTCTTGAATGGCAGGCCTTCCGTGTCGTGCATGGAAGGTGGCATCCGCTTCACAATGGGGTAGCTGTCCCCGATGAAAAGCGAGTACTCTCGAAGAGTGTTCCTCGACACCCACGTAGCATCCCGGGGGTCGAACTCGGCGACGTTCATCTGGTACACGCGCCATCCCATATCTGGACACATGGTGACGTACATAGTCAAGGTCCATGTATAATAATGTTGTGCTCAAATATGGCGGTCAGTAATACTGTGCAGCAAATAGTACTACTCCGGTATAGAGGAAGTAAAATAACCGGCTTATTATATATAGCCACTCTTGGCTACATGGATGAGATAGTAAGACATGGAAAAACAAAAATGGTGGCAGCTAGTGGGATCAAGTCTTCAAGGGCCTAGCTAGCTATACGCGTCCTCCAAGGTAAAAAGTACTCCTACTAGTACTACAAAGTATACTACTAGTACAACAATGAAAGAGAAGGCGAGAGGGTTAAAAAATGGAATATCTGGGTAGATGGTGACGGTCCGATCGTGGTAGATTGTGTGACCATGTTGCACATCAGTGGTACCATGGGTAACGACTGCTAAGATAGTTGATCCCAATATGCCAAAGTCAGCTACAAGGTTCCAGGTTAGACCGAATCGCGGATGCAAATGCACATCCAGGATCGGCGATCTTATTTTGATCGGGGGATTACTGGTCCCTGCGAAATAATGGAGTACCGTTACGGATGCAAATGATGGTTTGTGCATTCCATTTGTAATCTCCCGTGCCGTAGGATGGCAATAAGATGATACAAGTCCCCTGGCTTGTCACCACGAAGATGCGGCCTAGATGGCGCACGGCGTCTTCGAACGTGTAGGGGTACAAATCTGCCGCCGCCAACATGCGCCAGCCTCTGCCGTTACTGCCTCTTGCATTGATGGCAATGCTTATGTCGAACACCGCGATGAGGTAGTAATCGTCGTAGCCGCGTCGCTTTGTCGGTGGGTCTGCAATTGCTATCTTCTTCAATCTCATGTAGGCATCATCATACGTATTCAAGCCCAGCCAGTCCGGAAGGCCGATCCCAATGGTGGAGAAGGGGTCTACCGGAACGGCCACACTGCTGTGGATGTTGTGCAAAATGATGGTGGTATCCGGCCGGAGATATGCAAGCCAATCTTCATTGGCACCGACCCAGACCTATATATAAGACGGTGGGCAGCGGAGAAATTACGGGATGGAAATGGAATAACTAAGTACTACATGATCAAACTCCATTACTGACCTGCTCATCGGACAAAATCCGACAACCTCTCAACGTCGGCAACTCTAGCGGAGTCAACGTGCAACCATGGCAAGGGAGAGGTGGACTATTCGAAGGATTGTCCCATAGAAGAACCTTATCCTCGAGAACGCATGGAAGACCAACAAGCATGGCCTTTTCCCAAGCTTGTTTAAGTAGCGTCTTGAAAAAGTTGGTGCAGGAAGCACCGAGTCTTGTGGCGGTGAGGACGTCGGAGCGGCGTGTGATTTCTCCTAGAGGATCGTCGTCCAAGATCTCCCAGCCCCAACGAGGAGGAGAACCGCCTGGCGAATCCATGGGTGCAGCGACGAACTGCCTTCTCGTCGG
>NC_057814.1:594742917-594750927 GCF_018294505.1 Triticum aestivum
GGCGGCGGGTGGCGGTGGTCGTCGGGGTGGGGAGGACAGAAAGAGAGAGAGAGAGGGTGAGAGTGGGGTAGGGGGACGGCCGTTAGTTAGGCTGTCTCTTTGTCGTCCGCCCCCTTTGCCGTCCGCTTTTTTGCTCTTTGTCGTCTGCTAGCAGACGGCAAAGAGGGGGGCCGTTAGGTTTTTTTCTAAGCAGCTCGTTAGTGGGGCCCACCTTTCTCTTTGTTGTCCGCCAGCTGACGTCAAAGATTCTTTGCCGTCCGCCAGCGGACGGCAAAGAATTGGCTGATGGCAAAGACATTCTTTGCCATCAGCCAGTTCTTTGCCGTCCGTTTGTTGCAAGCTGGCGGCAAAGACCTTCTTTGTCGTCCGCCAGCAGACGGCAAAGTATAGGCAGACGACAAATAAGCAAATTCCAGTAGTGTAAAGCATCTGATCAATTTGAAGCAGCAAGCAAATATGATGGCTGGAGCATTTTATTGTTCCGTCATTGCTATGGGTTTATTTTACTTGATGTTCATCAATCGCTAGAATTTGTTAGAGTTTCAGTTAGTGTGTCAGCTAGTTTCAAGGGTTCCCTAATTTCAGTTATTGTGTCTATAGCTAGTAGTGCCCAGTAGTTTGAGTTAGCCAGGGATCATTTGTTTGATGAATTTGAATTTGTGTGAAGCAAAACTTGCTTGAATTATTGTAATGATATTCTCAGGGGCCCTATTCAGTGTCCATGCTCTGTTTCCTCTGTTTTTGTTCTTCAGTTAACAGAGTACACACCCAAATTCAGTTTCTAGTAAAAAACAAAACTGGGCTGCCGAATAGATGTTGGGCCGTGAGAAAATAACCATGCCCAAATAGAGACCAGCCCACCCGCGTAGGGGCACCAGCCCACCTCTAACTTCGGCAAATAAAATGTTACTTGTTTTTACTTTGGCCTTTTTCTTGCACTAAATTTTGTGATGGATCATTTTTTGATGCACTAAAACTAAATGTTACTTGTTTTTATGCATGTCTACGGTTCCATGAACTAAATGAGTTGCATGCTTGCATGAAGTAAATTAGTTTGCATTTCCTAGTTGCATGTCCATAGTGGGTTTGCATGGGGCTCCTAGTTGCATGTCCATGGTTTGGGTCATGACCCATTATTTGGCCAATATTTTGAAGATGGTGCGTGTGGTGATTGGGGTGTAGCAACCCGGGCCCGTAGCAACCCATAGCAATACACAAATAATAGCAAGAACAACCAATAGCAATCTACAAATAATAGCACGAAACACACAATATATATAGTAGCATAACGATTATATAGAAGCATAACGATTGCAACCCATAGTTCCACGATAGCATTACAACTTAAAATACTAATACAACTTAATAATAGTAGCATAACAATTACAACTTAAAATACTAATACGATAGATATATAGCAAGCTAGATAGATCGGGGGGCACCAAACGTGGGTTGTTCTTCGGGTTCTTCTTCTCCTCCTCCTCCGGGTGAACGCCACCTCGCTCCTCCGGGCGCCCTTCACTCCTCCCCGTTATTGATGGGGTACGGGAGTGTGTGCATAACGCCGTTGTTGGGGAAGATGTCGTTGAAGTCGGTGAAGATGTTATGGGTGGTGAAAGCTATGAACTCACAACCAACCCAATACACTCGTCCGAGGAGGTGGAAAGCATCGAAGGAGTTAGTGAACGTAGCGAGGAGCCCAACCACAACGCCATTGTGGTTGACCTCCTCAACATGGTACATCCTTGGAGAGCCGGGGGGGGGAGGTGGCGGAAGCCGGTCGCAAGGAAGAACTCCGTTAACTCCCTTGCGCCCCTCCACCTTGAGATCGCCCACACCCTAAGGGTTCTCTCTACGTAGACTCCGGACGGGTAGAGCCTTTCCGGCACGGTTGGGGGGAAGCGGTAGGTGGGGGCGTTGTACTGCATGGTGGCTCGATCGGGTTTGATTTGTGGAGAAGAAGGAAGAAGGAGGGCAGAGGAGGCAGAGGATGGGGTATGGATGAGGAGGGAGAGGAAGACGATAGTGCCCGGCTTAAATAGCCCAAGTGCGACGTGGTTTTTGATTTCTTCGAGTGGTTTCACCGGGTAGAATTAATGGGCGGGTGGCGTTTGGTGGCGCCCCATCAAAGTGTGTACACGAGCGTGGGAAACCAAGGCTGCGACGCTTCTGTGCCACCGGTCACGGGTCAAGGGATCACGCCTGCCCGTTCTTCTATCACGCTTACCGTGCATCAATGGGCCGTCCCGCATGCATCTGTGCCATCGTGGGTCAAGGGGACATGCCTGCCCCGTTTTCTCTGCGTGTGCCGCCCGTGCATGGATGCATGGCAATGTAGCCTGCTTGCTAGGGCCTAGCTAGAGGGCAACGTTCGGTCTAACGGGTGGCCTTCTTTTGCCCGAGCCCAACGGAACAATAATGGATGCGATGGGAGACGTGACAATAATGGACGCCTTAATTTGCCCATCTTGTAACGAGCAGCACGCCGTTTGAACGTCCTTTGAGCGGCCCCTTTGAATTGCATTGATACCCATCATGCCAGTATTGTGTCGTTCAAAGAGGAGCACGCCATCCACCGCACGCCATGCACCGTTGGCTTTTTGGTTGTCTCTGCATCGGGGTCTGCCTGCTGCATTGTGGCCGGGTGCATGCTTTGATGCGACGCTGCATCGGTGCTAATGGTAGGCATGCGACAGCTTACTGCGTCGAGAGGGGTGGCGGAGCAGGGCTACGTTGAGGGCATGCATGCAACGCACGGGCGCAGTGCTGCGGGTGGGCATGCATGCTGCAACGGGCGCCGGTGATGCAGGTAGGCACGCATGCAACGATGGAAAGGGCGCTGCGTAGGCTTGGTCCATGCACTGTGTCAACTCATGACGTTGGATTCAAATGAACGGTCCTGATGCCCCAACGAGAGAGGCTGATCCAAACCCCACTGATTCAACCAATCAGCGCGTCTCATGCGGGTCGAAGGACACTGTAGCTAACCCTAGCGCCTAATCTCAACCGTCCACGCACAACGATCGACGACCCGGGAGTGTGCGGGGTTTTGAGAGGTTTTGAGGGGTTTTGAGTGATTAGGGTTGAGCATAACTTATTCAAAGAAATCAAAAAATATAAAACTTGCGCACATAGTCTTATTATGTCGTATAGTAACGAAAAATCCTTCACTAAATTGTCATTCCTCGAACAATGTATTATGGAGTTCAAGAGAGATAATAGTGGGCACCCGAGAGTAGGTGGGGTTTTGAAAATGAAAAGTGTGAAAACCTCACCAAAACTTCATTTTGGATTGACTAAGAAAGATCTTAACTTACTTCCTCATTCTCATGTTTTAAACTTGTTATATATATAATTTTCTATTAAACCTTGTTTTTTCAAAAGAAAATAAAATAATAGAAAATTAATTCAGTAAATAGTGAGACTTTCGATTTACACTATATAGGTAGAATAGCTGTGTAGAAAAATTATTTGGCTGGTTTAGACAAGGTGCCAAAAAAACTTGCTTAAATATGAGGCCGTTTACCCTACCTCTGGAGGTCATTTGAAACACACTTTTCATGACTATGAGTTCAACTTACCAAAAGGGCTCGGATTGATAGCAAGCAAACATATTTCAGTTGAGGTACTTTAGATAGCATTAAAACATCAATACCCCATCCCTAATTCAAATTTGAGCCCAAATTTGAATCCAAATTTGAATTTAAAACAATGACCAACAAACAAGTTCGAATAGAAATACGGGGATACATAGTGACTACCAGTACGCACCAAGTTACAAATATTATTACATGACACAGATTTTCAAACAGTTCTCTATTCTACCTCTTCGTACCACATTGTGTGCCCTTCTTCGCCTTAGCACTTCTTGTTTTTGGTTCTATTACACACACAAGTTCACTGATCATCTTGGTTTTCTTCACTGGTCTTTTCAACACCTCGCCAACACCCTCGAGATTAGTGTCTTCAGTCTGAATGTTGACAGCAGTTTCAGTTTCTTCGGTGTGTACCTCAACATGGGTTTCTTCAGTCTGAACCTCGACACACTCAGGTTCAGTTTCAACCTCGAGAGCAGTTTCTTCAGTCTGAATGTTGACTGCAATTTCAGTTTCTTCGGTGTGCACCTCGATATCAGTTTCTTCAGTCTAAATGTTGACTGCAGCAGGATTTTCTTCAGTCTGCACATAAACACGCTCAGGCTCAGGCACACTTCTCTTCTTTCTACAGCCATTGACTCTTGCTTTTTTTGTTGGCCAACACTGTTCAACAACAAGGGGTTGACTTGCGCGCTTCCTCCTGGCCATTGGGAAAATTTTATAGATATATTAATTGAAAAAAGCACCAAATCAAAACACAGACAAATAAACAAGAACATACTTTCGCTTTTCAGGAGTGTAACGGCATTTGACAGATCCCACTCTGTGCCCAAGTTCCTGGCACAACTTGCATCTGTTTTTGTTACCTTTTTGGGCCCTTTTTGGCTTTCCGTCTTTCTTTCCCTTCTTACTAGTCCCACCTTTCTCAAACCATGCCTTGAATCTACTCTGTTTAGGCCTGCCTGCCTTTCTTTTCGTCAAGGGAGGACACATGGAAAATTCAATCTCCACTTCAGGCCACTGAGACTGATTTGTAAGTGCTGGAATTGGAGTAGCATATGCAGCTTTGAATTTTGCTACCGAATAATATTCATGCAAATATGGGTGCATGTTTATCTTCGGTTGGGATGCTAAGAAAAGAATGGCATGCTCACATGGTTTACCAGTGTGTTGCCACTCGAGGCAAGTGCAATCATGCAATTCAGTGTTAACAACATGTCTCCTTCCAGTTTTGTTATCTCTAACTTCAGCACCCCAAGGTGAAGATTTTTCAACAAACAAATGTGAAAGACATCTGCTCCTATTGACCACCTGTTGTACCATTGCTGGAAGCTTATCACCTTGCAGATTCTTCTCAATTCTCACAACCACATGAGCATGATCCTGATTTGGTCAACCATGTCATGCATAGGCAAATCTTTTAACTCCTTCACCTTGTTGTTGAAACTCTCTGCCAAATTGTTGTTGATGTGGTCACACTTGATGGCAGTGTTGAATCCTGACCTATACCATAACAAAGAATGGTAGGTGTTCAGCCATGGACCAAACTCATCGCATGCTGCCAATATCTTATCAAGATGATATTTGTGTGTATGTCTAGTGTAAGATCTTTGCTGCTGGCCACATGCGCCCAAATTCTTCTCCTCTAATTTTTTTGATCAAATTCATCCACAAATGACCGAAGCACTCCCTCTGCTCAGCATGTGGGAAAACATGTTTCGCTGAATTTTCCAGCCCCATACATGCATCTGTGTGTATAGCCAAAGGTGACACTGGCCCTTGGCATCTTTTCAACTGGATCATGAACCATGTCCATGAAGCCTCTGTTTCTGACTGAAACAAGCCAACAACAATAGGAAACATCGAGTTGTGTCCATCTAGAGCATTGCATGCTGCCAACTGACCATTCCACTTGCCTGTCAAAAATGATGAGTCTATGCTCAAATATGGACGGCACCCTGCTTTGAAGCCATCGATGCAAGGCTTCAAAGCCATAAAAAACTTGGAGAACTTGACTTCACCTCCGGCTGATACCTCAGTATCTATCTCCACAACACTGCCAGGTGACATCTTTTCCACCTCTGCTTTGAAGTTGTAAAGCATCCTAAATGTATTTGCCCAATCACCATATAAATTTTTCATTGCCCTTTGTTTTGCCTTCCACACTGTGGTATATTTCAGTTTAATGGGGTACATCTTTTCCAAGTCTACTTTGAGTTTCTTGACAGTAGTGTTTGGTGTTTTGGCTAAAATTGGGGTGATCTTTTCTGCAACCCAAAGTTGTGATGTCATGGTTGATACTCTCTGTGAACTTGTAATACAAGTATGCTGATTGGGGATTTGGTTAACCCTGACAGTACTTCCATTAGGTTGCAGTCTAGCAGATATGTACCACTTGCAAGGCTTGACACTACCATCAAATCCTCTGCACCTCGCATAAAACTTCTTTCTGTCAGTCCAAACAGTCTTGGCATCAAACTCATGTTTCACTGCATAAGTCTTGAAACACATTCTAAATTCATCCATGTTTGGCCACAACTTCCCCACTTCAATGAGAGGGTTTTCTTTGTCATACACATGCACCAGCTCATCATCATGTGCATCTTCTACTTCATCTACAGCTTATTCCATCAACTGTCCATCTACATCTTCATCAGCATTAGCAGGCAAACTAGATTCGCCCCTCTCCTCCTTATCTCTATCATCGACTGGAATGCCAAAAAGTTTGGCCATCTCAATGTCAGGCATTGGTGCAATGACCAAATCAGTAGGCTCATCTAATTCAACTACATTCCAATCAACAGTAGCTGAAACTTCAGTTCCAGTCACCTGTCCCTCTTCGGCTATTACTGTAAGTTCAGTACACATGGGAATCAATAGCCTCTGTGAAGCCCAATCATCATCTACCATCTGCGCAGCCAAGTGTGATGACACATATCCAACCTTCAAAAAATATTCAGATCAACGAGCTCAGCAAAAAAATTAGCCCGTCTGCTTGCCCAGCCGTTTTGCCGACCGATTTCTTCAACAATCTGTTCACCATCTTCTATTCTCACATACTCTCCTTTCCAATCATCAAACCGCAACAGTGATACTTCTTGCTCCGGACCCCAAACAATATTCTCCCCAATTTTTTCCACCCATTTCTTCGCTGCCTTCTCTCCCATATTCTATAGAACTTGTGGATCAATCTCTGTAAACCAAACCTCCCATTTAACAATTGTGTCTCTCTCAATGTTCTGTATGCTACCATCAACTAATTTTGCCTTTGATGGAAAGAAATTGACTGTCGATTTGAACGTCCGAGGAGCAGTATCCCCTCTGTCAGTGGCGGACAATGTGAGCCCACGAGATAGAGCAGACGAGTGCATAATTGCATTCAAAATTGGATCAGAGAGAGGCGCATTACCTATTCGAAGTTGAATCTTGCCGCTCCATCTCAGTAGCCCCACGGGCTCCCCTCACAACCTATCGATCCAACAAGCGAAAAACGAGGAAACGAGCTGAGATCTACGGGTCCGAGAGTGGAACGGGACAAGGGTTTGAATTCACTCACCATTTTCTGAGGACGAAGGGAACGGGCGCCCGGTGAGAACGAGGGGCGCCCGAGAACGAGGGCCCCGCCGCCACCGCTGAGAATGCAAGATCCGCCGCCGAAGAAGAAGAAGTGGGGTGGGGGTGGGGGGGGCAGAGTGGCAGTGGGGGCGGACGGGGGTGGCAGGGCACGGTCAGCTGTTTTGAGGACCAATTAAGTTGGACCCACATGTCCTAACATAAGCGGGCTTGGTTGACGACCAATTTAACCCCATTTAACACCACATGTGGCCGTGGGCTATTTACACGCTAAAATTTGTCGCACCACAACCATTCATTCAAACTACATCGCACTCCTTCCAATTCACATGAAAAACGTCGCACATGAGCTATTGGAACATGAAAAACGTCCACGCCTATGAGTTTTCACATGAATAGTAGCCAATTAATTAACCAGCGATCAATGCGGCCTACCTCGCATACGTTGCCGCACGACATTCCTTCTTCACGTGTCCTATCCTCGTACGTATGTAATGCACTCATGTTCCTGTATTGTGCAGGAAACGACAGCCCTCATTGATACTCGAGGCATGTTTTCTTTTGCACTTTTACTAAACATCAGGTGCTTGGAAAAAAAATTCGCAGTAGTTGAATCGAGCCCGAAGCCGGCTGTGCCATGTTCAAGTGCCGGTGAGGCACGAGGATGATGGTGAAGACTCAGATAGGAACGCGCGGCATTAGGCCGTGGCGTCTGTGGAGGGACGAGTCTGAGGGTTGACTGGTCAGACGGGGGTGTAGGGCCATTGCTGGCGCTAGAGAATAAGGGGTTGGGGCGTCTATCGTGTGTTAGTTGGCGGTGTAGGGGAGGAAAATTTTATGC
>NC_057814.1:594751276-594759865 GCF_018294505.1 Triticum aestivum
GTGGTAATCTAACGGTCTATGTGTGTCTTATTGTCTTTTTTAAGAGAACCCTGAAGTGAATCTTATATCTCATATCCTCCATAAAACTAAGCTCCCTAGTTTTAAAGAGCCCATATTCAATTGAGGTCTTCGATTAAAATTGGGTCATCCAATTTTGACTGGGTCAACAATTTCTCAAGCTCTTCTATTCAATTCTTTTATTTCACTATGTTCCCTAATTTCGATGCTCTTTTATTCAATTGACGTATTCAATTTTGGATTTGGTTTACGATTTTGACCGGGCCAACAATATTTCAAATCAATCAGCAGCAACCGGCCTATAAAAACATCAATCCTACGCACCCTCTCACCACCTAGAAAAAGTAGCATCACCATGTGATATTGTAGCACTAATATAGTAAATGCAACCACCGACACAAAATTTTCCCCACATAAATATAGCTTGGTTAGCGCATAGGACAGAATCACATCACGAAAGAACCACAAAATCATCGTATTATAAATAAAAATAAAACACACTCTATCATCTCCCCCACCCACCAAAATAAAATTTCCACACGTTCTAGAATATAAAGGGTATTAGTTTTCTGGAGAGTCAAATTTCTTTAACTTTGACCATGTTCACAGCAAAAATATCAACATCCACAATATTAAATAAAATAAGTATGGAAATTCATTTCATGATGAATCTAAAGAATACCGATTTGGTATTATGAATTTTGATATATTTTTCTACAAATTTGATCAAATTTAAAAGGTTTGACTTTAAAAAAAAAGTAATACACCTTATATTTCGAAACAGAGTGATTTTTTTAAGAAACCCATCAACACCAACGGTGCAGCAAAGTGCGCCCAACCCTTCTAGTTTATCAAGAAACTCTCAAGGCCACGCAGGGACAAATGCATGCATGCAAGTAGCCGTCTGATTGCTCTAAGATTCATGAATGTGTTTGGTTTAAGGAATTTCATTACCGTAGGTCGGGGTCAATCCATGCAGGCTATTGGCAGTTTTTGCGAGAGCTGTATGCGCCATCCACCCCACCTCTCATCCCTTTTTTTCATTGTGAAATTTCAATCTACTATATCTTTTTAACCGAATGTCCAAATTAAGTTTCATTTAAATATTTGTGCTTGCTGGGATGAGGATTTTCAAAGAAGACTGATCTTGAATTCATTTTGACAATTTTTTTCCGAAAATTCCATGTTTCAAATACAGAAACTTGATAGTCATAATATTAAGTTTTTACCAAAGTTTCATATACTTGTAGGGCTTTAGGGTTCTGGGTTTAGGGCTTAATGTTTAGGGTTTACGGTTTTGAGTTTAAGTTTTAGTTTTTGAACCTTGCTAAATTTTTCATTGTTCATATCTAGTTTTAGTAGTTGAAGCATGGTGAAGTTTGAATAACTTGTGAAAACATATTTGAAAATGGTCTTGTTTCAAATCCCTCGCGCTTGGAAAAACGGTTCAAAGAAAATTGTGCGTGATCGTTGGGCCCTCACACATGACTATTGTGTGTGAAAACAACATCACACACGCTCTGAAAATAAAACCGTTTATAGAAAAATTAATTGAGTGCAATCGTTGGGCCAACATGCATGACCTGGGAAGGTACACTGTGTGCGATAGTGTGCATATAGTTACTCTAAAAACGTATGCGGTGTCTTCATCCAATGCACAAATATAGTTTAAAAAGATCGTGCGCTTTCACTATAAAAAAAATACACTTCCGTGATGATACGTGTTTGTCACAGTAGGTCGCGTTTTTTGTCATGCATGTACATCCATGACGATTTTATGATAGAATCAAGATAGTCATACCTGTGCTGTCGTAGAAGTGTTCCATGACATTACCAAAATTATCATCACGGAAGTGTTCACTTCCATGACGATAAATCGCGCGTCACAGAAGTGCTTTCGTCAAGGGTGACCGACACGTGGCATCCAGCGTAACGGAACGCCGTTAAGCTATCGGGTCGGGTTTTGGATCCGATAACCCGTTAACAACCCCGACCAATGGGAAATTTCCATGTGTAAAATTCTTATTGGCCGGATGAAACACGTGTCAGCTCGTCAGTGGGTCAGATAGGCGCCTATGATATGTCGACACGTGCCACGGCCCACCACTGGCCCATTTAGCTTACAAAGCCGGCCCGTTTGACTTGGTCGAAAGTTAACGGTCTCTTCGCAAATAGCCCCTTTTTACGACCTTTTAACTCACGGCCCGTTAGGCCCTAAAGGAAATCGGCCCAACAACGTCATGTGGGCCGTCGAATATAACACCAGCCCATTTCACTTTCGGCCCATGTATGGCCCACGACGTCTTTCGGCCCATATGAGGCCTTCATATCTTTCGGCCCTTTACAGGCCCACGGTGACTCTAGCCCATAATGAACAGTAATTTTCTTTATACCCGTTAATGGCCCGTGATTTACATGGGCCGTTTCCAGCCCGTGTTAGCTTTCGGCCTATTGACGGCCCATACGTTCTTGGGCTCCTTTTCGGCCCTCGATTACTTCCGGCCCGTTACTGGCCTGTTCCCCTAATGGGCCAAAGTCGGCCCATGGCAAGAGTCGACCCGTTACTGGCATGTTCCCCTAATGGGCCAAATTCGGCCCATGGCAAGAGTCGGCCCGTTACTGGCCTGTTACCCTAATGGGCCAAATTCGGCCCATGGCAAGAGTCGGCCCGTTTCTGGCCTGTTAACCCGTTGCGCCGTTTCCAGCCCGTCCTATATTCTGGCCCATTAACGACCCGTTATGCCTGTGACAGAATTCAGCCTTTGCTGTCCTACGGCCTGTTAACGGCCTGTTACCGTGCTGGGCCGATACCAATTACGCCCGATTACGGCCCATGTAGACCCATTTATCCGACAGCCCGAGGCCCACCGATTACAGGCCCATTTATCGACGGCCCGTAGGACACCCATGGATCCTACGGCCCGTATATGGCCCATGGTAGTTGCGGCCACTAGCAAACCAGGGAAAAAGAAGACTAGGAAATAAATAAGGCCGAAACTAACGCTAGGCTATTAAGGCGATTACACACTATCCAAAAGTGGCTTGCTGTTTTCTTCAGCCGGTGGCTGCATGTTAAGAATAAATTTTGTATCGCACCAAAACAAATTACAACTATATAACAAAAGGAAGGTTGGCATAAAACTTAACAGTCTAGCAGATAAATGCACCACCAGAAGTTCAGAAGCTCAGTTCATTTGACCTGACTGTTACGTTTTCATGATGTATTGTCCGATGGAGCACCATAACCCTCACCTTCATTTCCCCTAGGCTCCTGAACAACATAGCAAATGTCTGATAGTCTGGTTTCAAAACCATGCATATCTTGACGATATTGAGCAATGTTTCTCCTTGTTTCACAAAGGGTCTCTGTTAGGGAATGGACTTGTGTCTGGAGCGCAGATACAACATTGCTTTGAGCTTGCATATCTTGATCATGAGGCAGTTTGGACGATATTGCCTTAACAACCAACCCAGTATTACGCAGGAACGTGCTTTTGGCACTGTTAGTGGACAGGTACTGACCCACTGTAGCAAGAGCTGACATTGCGGTTATAGTTGCCTCGCCACCTACAGAAGGTGGCGGTTCCACCATTTTTTCCATAGCTCGCTGAAAAGTTGAGGTTTTACATTAGTAGTACCAGAACAGAAGATATTAAGGAGGCAGAAAAACCAAACAAAATAGCTTTGGTCTATATACATAACTTATTATGGTGAACCCATGTAAAATATTAGTTGTATATTATTGCAAAGTACATAATAAAACCAGGTTCCAAACATATGACCATGTACCATCGCTAATGTATTGTCTATTTCTTCACATTGTATTAAGGGCTAAGGATAAAGAGACGAAGCTTATAATACGGTAAGCATAGTATGACATCATTCATATCACAAAACAACTGAGAACAGACAAACAGGCAATTGTAGCGTTGTGTGGGCAAGTCCAGCACGGAACTAGATTACGGGTCAAGATCAAAGGAACATCACTCCTCTCTTTTAAACCTTGTAAGGTGCAATGATACGCTAAGACAATTGTGTATAAAATTGAAAAGAGTAATAGACATTGGCTACAAACCATGCAGTTCAAGGCACAAGTCAGAGTAAGTAGTAGTTAAAAGGCATGAGGATTAAGGACTTACAACAGCGGCTTTGACTGGTGTAGTCATGCCCTTCTTCTTGCTTGTGTGACAGTCCTTGAAGATTTCCACAGCATTTGGTTCAGGTACTTTTTGGTCCTTGCGGGCTTTCCTCTGCATTTTGAACAAGTCAATATAGATCTGATAATATGGTACAGCGAAAAGAGTGAAACAACAGCTAATTACAAGAGCCTCGCAGTGTGCAATAGAGCTATGAGATCCTGTCGTCTGTTGGAATTTCACTTTCGTACGGTTGGCCTTGTTCTTTGAACGGTTCACCTACAAAAAGATAGATTTGTGTGGCACATGCGTAAATAGAACTTCAACATGTGATCTGATCACATATATATAATGTACCTGATACTTCGGATCAGACCAGTGTTTAACAAGTCCCCTGCAGTCTTCATCCGATATATTTTCCACTGGAGATGTTTGGGAAAGTCCACTGTTAGCCTTGCCTTCAAAGTGAGTTTTCCTCAAGTTATACCGATACTGTCGCAGAGCAGACTTGAAAACATGGGTGCAAGCTTGTCTGGTTGCATCATCTTGGCTATCCAACTTGAACCTCATCTGTTGAAAATTATGGGAGTCTCATTATCAGCAACCTAGAAAGTATGGGACAGAGCAAGACGATATTACTAGTTTCCATACATAACCATACTTACAGATAAATGATCGAGGAAGGTGTTGAACTGGGTTTCGTCTTTGTCATTCCTGTACTGAATCCATGTTGGGAGGATACGTACATGACACCTAACGGCAACCGCTGCCTCTGATACTAAGTTGGCTGACTCTGTAGCATCACGTGGCCTTTCTAAACCCGCCTCAAAACGGATCTCCATTCTTCCTCCTCTAGATTTAGTTAACCTATCGAGCATTATCCCTGATGTTTGTTTCCTCTTGCGCCTAGGTGCTAGTCCAACAACGAACATAGGAAGTGTTAGTGTACATCAAACTATGAGACTACATATAAAGAAGCATGCAACTGTAACTTGACTCCAGCAACTACCTTCTTGCTGTTGAAGCTCACAAGGTTCATCTGATATTGCCTACTCGTCTTGTGTCAAGAGTGCTTGGGAAGTAGTGTCAGGTGGCAAGGGAGCTTGGGAACGTGCTGCTAGCTCAGTTGACGCACGAGTAAGTCGTGCAGCTGGTAGTACTGTGGTAGGTGTTGCAAGAACTAGGGCTGTCTCTGCTTGTTTGGTGGCAGCTATTTGTTTCTGTTTGGCTTTTTTTGCAACTCGTGTAGCATGGGATGCCGTGTTTGTAGAATTTTCTGCTGGACTTCTATTGCACCTTCTATTGCACCATCAGTACCAGCAGAATCTGCAGGATTCATCCGCTTCTCATTCCCTGCCATTCTGTGTTTCTTCCTCTTTCTCTGTGCCATGTTAAGTCAAGCCGACAAGAAAAATGAATAACAATTTAGTTCTTCAGAACAAATTGATGCGTGATGCAGACGAACTGAACTTTGATGTTAGACAACCACATGATAGGAGGATGTAATATGTATGAAAAACAGGACGGAAGAGATAACCAGAACTATGATGTGTAAACTAAGAAGACATTTCACCAAATTAGAAGCAATGCAATGGAAGGTAGACACCATATGAAAGATGCTACAAATATCGCTCTACCAAGTTAACAGTGTCTCATCATAAATGGCGTTTAAACAAATGTGAAGCAGTACAAGAAATAAATCATATGCAAGATGCAAACAACATCACACTACCATGTTGGAGGTCTCTCGTCATTAGTGCCATTCCATATTCACAGCATTGCATATTCACAGCTTATGATGTGTAAACTAAGGAGAAGGCATTTCAACAAATTAGAAGCAATGAAAGCTAGACACCATACGAAACATGCAACGAATATCACTCTACTAAGTTAAAACTGTCTCGTCATAAGTGCCATTTCGACAAATTAGTAGTACAAGCTAGAAAAGAATGTGAGATGTAACCTATATCACACTCCGAATTCAAACGTGTCTTATGATAAGTGATTGTTGGAGGTTACACAATAGTAGTAATTTGATGTAAGAACATGGTGTGATAGACAGATATTGTATGTTCTAGAAACAGGAACATGTGTCTTATTCAAGTATAATGTGTAAAGTAAGGAGATGGAATTCAACAAAATTAGAAGCAATACAAGCTAGACATCACACATAACGTGCAACCACATATAACAGTGCCAAGTTAGAGGGAGCACCGGTGATGTTGCACTAGGGGAGACGTGCTCATCATAAACACAGCTTTGTTGAGTGTCTATGCATGTGTTGTCTTGGAAATCATCTTGGGGTGTGGAGGAGTAGAAACAGTAGAGGCCCTCCGTTCGGAAGGAGCACCTTTATCCGCTGCCTTGCTAACTTCCTTCCGCTTTATTGATTTTGAATTGTCAAGTAAAACCGACAAGAAAAAGCAATAAAATTCTCTCTTCAGAACTCATTCATGCATGATACTGAAAATCACTACTTTGATGTAAGGCAAACACATGATACCATGATGGAATATGTACGAAAAACAGGACGGCATGACATGTTCACAACTGTTTGTGTAAACTAAGGAGAAACCATTCCAGCAAATAAGAAGCAATGCAAGCTAGACACCACATGAAAGATGCAACCAATATGACTCTGCCAAGTTAAAAGCGTCCCATCATAAATGGAATTTCATCAAATTAGAAGCAGCGCATGCTATAAATCATATGAAAGATACAACTAATATCGCACTGCATATACTAAAGGTGTCTCGTCATGTTGATTGATGCGGGATACAAAAAAAACAATAGTTTTATGTAAGGACATGCTTAATAGACAGATGTACTATGTACTAAATACAGGAAGGCATGTCACATTAACAGGTATAATGTATAAGCTAAGCAGACTAGCACATGCAGTTTAACCAGATTGGAAGAATTCCAATCTAGACACCATATGCAACATGCAACCACATATCATGCTGCCAAGTTAGAGCATGCACCTGCGATGCTAGTGTACGGGAAATGCTGTAATCAACTACAGAGCTACGTTCACTATCTTCATCTAGCATTTCTGTTTCTTGAGAATCATGCCGGGAGGCTGACGCTGCATTCTTTAAATGAGGAGTAGTCCCCTTGCCTGCGTGCCTCGTCATAAGTGATTGATGAGGGATACACAAGAACATTAGTTTGATGTAAGAACATGGTTAATACACAGATGTACTAGTATGTACCAAAAACAGAAAGGTATGTCATATTCAAAGGTATAATGTGTAAGCTAAGCAGATGCAATTTAACCAAATTGGAAGCAATACAAGCTAGACATCCGGCTGGAGTGGTGAGCATGATCATCTAGGACCTGAGAGCCTGGTGGGAGGCGGGCTGCTTCGCCACCATCGCAGCTTTTTAGTTGGCTTCCAGGTGATGCCTATCTTTCACTACTAGAAAAGGGGGCTTTTGTCCCGGTTGGTAAGGGCCTTTAGTCCCGGTTTTCGAACCGGGACTAAAGGGTCGTTACTAATGCCTCTCCCCTTTAGTCCCGGTTCTTACACGAACCGGGACTAAAGGCCGCGGCCACGTGGAGGAAATTTTATGATTTTTTTTTGAAATTTTTTTTTGTGAATTTTTTTTGATTTTTTTTGATTTTCAAATTTCTGAATTATTTTAACCTCTAATCTCTAATCACCACCCCTCACACTGCTCAATTTATCCTCTAATCTCTAATCACCCCTCATCATTCCAAATCATCTAACTTCCCGGACGGTCACCCATCCTCTCACTACTCCAGCCTGAGCACGCTTAACTTCCGGGTTCTATTCTCCCTCGTTTCCAAGTCTGCACTTGTTGTTTTCCTGACAATAGTAAGATGTCAATCCTATTAACCCTCAAGAATTTAGCTTGAGCATGAAGTGACACATTTCACTGTTTGAGTTTGAAACTATTGTTTTAAAAAACAATAATTATTTAGTAACACTAATATTTCTGGAATAATTAGTTTGACCACTGTTTGACCACAGTTTGACCAGATTTGACCAAAATTCAAAAAAACTGAAATAATTATTTAGTAACACTAGTATTCTAGAATAATTAGTTTGACCATTGTTTGACAACAGTTTGAATTTTTTTGCCTCTCCAGATCTTAAAAGCCCCGTAACTTTTTTCTGTTAGGTTTTTGAGGATTTTGAAAATGTTTAACGGGGTTCCCCCAGTTAAAATCGGATGTAACTTTCCGAGTAGATGATTTTTCATATAAAAAACTTTTTAATCCGAGTTCGTATGCAAAAGTTATGCCCATTTTACAAATTCCAGAGAGATTTTGCAAATAAAGTCGAAATTCATATTTGTAAATTTTCCCAACAACTAGACCACATATCACATGGGAAACTTATTTTATTTTATTTTTTTGACATTTCCATCATTTTCTTTTGTTTTTTCTAAAACTGAAAAGGCGGTC
>NC_057814.1:594760481-594765481 GCF_018294505.1 Triticum aestivum
GACTAAAGGTCTAACCTTTAGTCCCGGTTGGTGCCACCAACCGGTACTAATGGGCATCGCACCCTTTAGTCCCGGTTCATGGCACCAACCGGGACTAAAGGGCCCAGGTGAACCGGGACTAATGCCTTAGCCGCACGAACCGGGACCAATGCTCACATTAGTCCCGGTTCGTGACTGAACCGGGACTACTGTGAATATTGCCCTGTGACGAAAGCCCTGTTTTGTAGTAGTGTTTGCTGGGCTTGTCACTGGCTCGGCCAGTGCCCTGACTAGCTATTTGTCTTCTGGTGCTCACGGGATGGTGGTTCATGTAAAAAAATATCTTTCCTTATCTTACCGACTTCGGCCTTTCGAATACAAGCTAGACACCATATGGAACATGCAACCACATATGACACCACGAAGATAAAGCAAGCACCTGTGATGGTGGTTCATTGCGAGCGAGGTCATCAACTCCAGAGCTACGTTTACCATCTCCATCTGCTGACACTTCACCCTTTATAGCGCTGTAACGCGTCTTGCCTACCCGCATACGAAGCGGGAGCAACTTCTCTCTTTTCTTTTTGGCTTCTCTCATGGCAGCAGAGTCTGAAATACCCTTGCATAAAAACACAATAGTGAGAGTAAGGGTGAAGTGTGTGCAGAACTAGTGCACTGTAAAATTAGCAGATAGCAGGTGGCTGAAAAATAAATGACAGGAGACATATGATAGCTCTACAACATTGCATGGCAAACAAAATTAGATTCTACTCCGTATGATTTTGTAATATATGAGCACAGGAAATGCAGGTACTCCTCCAGCACACCACCACATGTGGTCATATCTAAGATAACAGTCGACTGAAAATAAATAGGCCAGTCGATTTTTTTAATGAACTGTCTGATCTATAAGGAACAGGAAGATGGCCTTCGTCTACCTCCCGCCAGTCACTGTTGATGATCTTTCTCGAACCGCCAGCGGCCACCGGCCCAGACCCCTGCCTCCGCCGCCCCGCCCTCCCATCGACCTCACACCACCGCCGTGCTTGGCAGCGCCCCCAGGCCATCCCTTTAATCCCGGCCGACCTCCAGATCGGGCGCCAGTAGCTCTAGGCCGCACACGTCCCTAAGATAAACACCAAGGTGCTGCTTCCCCGGCGTAATAGGCGTACTAGCGCCTGTTACGCCGGGGAATGCTTCCGTTAATTGGGAATCAACTGGCCATAAATTGAAATTCAGGGGGGCGACGGGCCACTAGCTAAGGTGAAATAGTATATGAGGAGAAACCTTGTGCATCGCGAGTTACTAGGAACATCTAGTATCAAGAAGAAGCGGTCAACTAGTGTCTTCTGTGGGACGAATACCGTGCAAGCAGAGACGTAAGATTTGCACGAATAAGGGAAGAGGAGTACCTTTTTCGGTTGCCGGTGTGGTCACCTCCACATGTCGCGCCGATCTTCTTCTTTTTACCGGGGAAACCGATGTTCTGGAGGGTGCAGGCTTGGACGAACCCATGGCCAAATTGTTGACTGTGTTGCCGTGGCCGTATGTCGGCGGAGGGGAAGCAGATCTGAGGCGGCGAAGGACGGCGTAGCAGGAACAGCTCCGGTGCGGTGGAGGGTGGCGAATTGGAGCGGCAGCGGTGAGGCGCAGGATGGCGTGGTTGAACTGGCTCGGGTACGGATGGCTCGGCCTCGGCTTCAACTACTAGCCGTGGAGGGCGTTGCGGTTGAGGTTGCGGTGGACGACGACGTCGGGGTATCGGCTCCGGCATGATGGAGGAGAGCGGCGGTTGATGGGTGGGATGGGGTGGCGGACGGAGGACGCCGGGGTTTTGCGGCTAGTGGAGAGGTAGTTTTGGCGCCCACGGAGTACGAATGGGGAATCGGACGTGTGGGGGAACCATGTTTCGGTTTGGGACACGCTTGTTTTTGGCTTTTTTGAACAGAAGATGGGACGCGCTTGTTTGAAATTTGGGGAAAGTACAAACTTTGCCCCCCTCTTAAATTTCAGACCTACTGTGGGTCGGGGGTAGGATGGTAATCCCAGGTGCCCAAATAGTGGGCGGGAGCGATTTCGGCCGCGCGCATGTGTGCTTAGGCGGCCATTGTGTATGAATGTTTTTCGGATGTGGTTGCGTGGCATCTAGATGAAGCTACAAACCTACCCCGGTTTAGACCTTTGGACATCGGGCCGGTAGGTTTCACGGGTCGAGTTATTAGAAAAGTAATTTCCTTGTACTACCAAACATTGGTCTCACGTGGTTTCGGGCGAGTAGAGGCTCTTTTGGCGCTTCGTTCGAAATTTTGAAACACAAGCATTCACGTTTAGAGTACTCTTGAACTATGAGGATTGACCTAAATAGACAACGTTATATTTGACCTTGTATGTTTGAAAACCTCATTAAATTATCCGCTTCTTTTTGAAAATTTGACACTTGAAAATCCTATAACTACGATTATTTTGGAATGGAGGAGCTAAATTTGAATCTATTTTGTACACGACTACATATGCTATTATGTACAAAATCAGAGCAAAGATTGGTGCCCCCATAATTTAGGTATGGTTTACAAATGCCATGATATCAAATTCAAATAATTGAATGGACTTCATGTTGAATTCGATTTTTTTAAACCACCTTAAGTTGAATTCAAATGTATGCTAGTTCATAGGTAGCTCTTTATAATGTCCATTGTGTAACTTTCGTATGTATAATGTGCTTTACACACACAACATGAACTATACTCACGTTTATATTCGATTGCTAAAGCGATGCATTGTCTGGAGTTCAAAATACTAACTATGTGGATCAATTGTGTCGAATAATAACATAGACATGCTCAAATTCGATAGAATCTAGATGTCTGATGGATCAATGACCGCTCCTTACGCGAATTGCAAATATCATGATCCCATCCTAATATTTGGATACAATTTATATCTTTAATCAATGTGTAGAGCAGTCTTTTACATGTAGTTTCACTCTCCATCGGTGGTCTCTCACACATGCTCACACACTCTCTCCCGAGCTGTCTTTCTCACACACATGCTCTAGATATAACCCTCCCTCCCTCTCGTAACCATTTACAACTGTTTTCACTAACCTTTATCACAAGCACTCTTCCTCTCGCAAACATACACACGCACAATCCTCATCGACCCTTTCTATATACATGGACCTGCCTACGTGTCTCATGTACGCACATTATCTTTACGCCTGTCTCTCACGCATTGTCTCACACCTCTCTTCCTAATCGACGAGTACCATTCTAGCAGAGCATTCTGTAGGATGCCCCTTAAAGTTAGGTTGGATGAATAGTAATATCAGAGATAAAGGGGTTACCTTAGTCCGAGAACCTAGGGTTACAAATCCTAGCCGGCTTTGTCAGTGGACACAGAGTCCTTCACAATTCTGCTATCTTTGTCTTGTACGACTAGTAATCCATGGGTCTTCCTAAATGCGTCACGGGCCGACCAATGTGGCGCAGGACGGAACCGAACGAAGGGCCTCACCTCAACCCACCGGACCTCGCGCGGTGACACACCCTCTGCCCCCACGTCTCATTATCTTCTCACACCCACACATACCAACACAAACACCACACACACAGAAAATTTCTCCTGGTGCCTCTATTCCCTCCCCCCTTGCATATACACACTCAAGGGAATGTAATCTCTTGTCGTGACGTCATATTCGTCTCTCTCTCTAGACCACTTTCATTTCTCGTGCTATCTCTCCCACGCCCCCCCCCGTTGGCCCCTCTATCCATGCCTCTCTCGAATACGTAATACACACACATACCTCTCTAGGCCCCGCCAAATGCATCAACTACACATTCACACATGTTACATCACGTACCCCATTGATCTAAAAAGCCCTCTCTTCACGTTTATTTCGCATACAACATTCCTTTTGAATAAAGTGTGGCCAAAAAATTATTTTAGAGTTTCTACATATATACAACATTACAAAGTTATATGGAGGAGTACGAACGCTAATTTGCATTGCATGGTGCCCACAATGATATTTATTCCGCATTGTGAATTTGTATATTTTTATACTATATATAAAGTTAGTCATAATAAAGAGAAATGAAGAGCATCTCTCTCTCCATCGCATACCCCCCTGTACGCCCCTTTCACGTATGCACACGAAACTATCTCCAGGTCCTCTAAAAGTAAGCCCCCAGAAAATTCACGCATGTTTCATCTTTCTCTCGCGATATATGCAATGACGATAATTGTATTTGAAGCGAAAGCATGATACGTACATTGGACTTCAGAATCCACTCATTACGGTCACCATTTACGTTTAGTGGTTATTATACAGTAACGGGCTCACCGTACAACTCTGTATTTGCTCATGACATGACTAGTTGACCAGTTAAACACTCCACGTGGCACCTCTAGTGTTGCATCACATCATCTCACTACCATCGTGCCCACCTGTCGACTTGTATCTACTCTACATTTACACTCTTATAAAATACATAAAATACACTCTTATAAAAAACAGAGTTGGTGATGATGGTGTGCCTGCCATCCTGCAATATAGGCCGTCCGATTTATATCTGACGGATAGGAAAGAAACTATGACAATTTTGCAAAAAGGTACCCACACACCTCTCCACATTTGCAAATAAGGCCTTCCCTCGTTCATCCTTTTCTCTCACAAGATAAATAAGTCATAAAATGCATCTTGGTGTTACGTGCAACGCACGGGCATCTTGCTAGTAAGAATGAAAACAAACGACAAAAAAATATTTGGACGGTGGTTCGAAGTCATGACCGCGGGCACAGCGGACAAGGTGGCCTTGTATTGGTATGCTGAGCCGTCTGTTTTAACACACAGGAGCTGGTGTGGTGATTATACACACACGCACGTATGCACACGAACTGCATCCACGCAACACTCACACAAACACATGCACGCACGCACGCACGCAACACTCACGCGTACACACGCAGCCACGCACGCACGCAACACTCACACGCACGCACGCAACACTCACATGCACACA
>NC_057814.1:595065809-595227581 GCF_018294505.1 Triticum aestivum
CTCTGATGTTTACGTGAAAAGAAATATTTTTTGTCGTCTCATTATTTTGTTTTTCTCAATTTAGTTTCTCTCCTTGCAGTAAAGTTGGTGTGTGTGCACTGGTCCTTTTTATCTCCTACAGTTAATTACTAACAGAGATGTGATTAGCTATCTCTATTCACTCCATGCCTTAGAGGTCCCAACTCACATTACTCCACAATCTTTGCGGATCTGGCACTGCCACACTTCAAAATTTTGACCATTTTTTACTGAAATGGAGTAGTAATTTGGAGTAACAACTAACTTATTAACTGCATGTGAAAAGTGGGCCCCCCTTCGCACAGAGATCCTGCCCGGATACAAATGAACCTTAAATTCACAAGAAGCCTACGTGCGCTACGTATTTGCACATGCATATTTCTTGCATGCATGCTCCTGTGTGGTTGTCTAGTTTCTGTTTGCCCCTTGTGTTGGTGCCTGGCATTTGAACTATAGCTCCTGTGTGAGCGTTGATACTTCCATTCTTATGTTGGTTAGTTTCTATTTGAGTGTCGCCGGGTTTTGGTCCCATGGTGGGTGTGTCGATGACGCGCACCTGCAGTGGATTTCATGGCGTTTCCTTTTAGTCTCGTTCTGGGTCGAAGCCGATGTATTTCCGTTATTCGGTTATAATGGAAAGGGGCAATGCCTGTCCAAAAAAAAGTATTGAAGATATATAGATGGATCCTCGCTAATATTTCCTGTAGGGATCTAGCCACATCAGAACTCAGATACACCGAAAATAAACCTAGCAGATACCCCGTACAATTCCTGGCCTTGATTTCATCGTACCTGTGTATTGCCCATGCGCCAGAAGCTCGAATGCTGGCAGGGTGTGTTAATTAACCAGTGGGGTCCTGCGAGCATGCATGCATAGCTACGTCATGGAAAAACAGTGTATGTTTTGCATTATTGGCTTAAGCGAGCTATAGCTCGATCATGAGCCATTCATGGCATATGTTTTGGCCGATTCGGCTGCCTTCAAAGGCTATGACAGCGCATTGAAGTGTAGCATAAATTTGGTTAATTTGGGCGTACATTTGTACTGTATGCATGCAAACGTGTGGGCCCACGTATGCATGCTCAACGAAAATACTCCGTAGTGCAAGGAGGGGAAGGAAGTAACCATATGCAGTTCTCTGAAAACCTAGGAGCCCTCCCGAGCGGCGATTAGGGTTTCGAGGAGAAACAGCGGCGCACGTCAGATCTCGATCGGCGGGGCGCGTAAGGGCGGTGTGAGGATGAATCCATCCAACGCCGGCAAAGGGAAGGAGGGAGCTCTCTCGCCACGCTCGGCGAGGGCGCGACTGGAGGAGGCGATGGGCAAGTTGGATCTGACGGAAGAGGAGGCTACGGCGCTGGTGCTCGACGACATCGACGATGGCGAGCCGGCAAAGTGGTCACTAGCGGGTAAAGTCCTACATCGACACACGTTTCATATCCAGACGATCTCCAACGCCCTTCGGCCAGCATGGGGTAACCCTAAGGGACTGTCCTTCCGGTCCGCGGGGGAGAATATTTTTGTGGCAGAATTCGCGAGCAAGCGGGATCGCGAGCGAGTCGGGGAAGGCAGCCCATGGCATATTAGCAAGCATGTTGTGATCTTGTCGGAGTTCAACGAGTGCATGAAGCCGTCCGAGTTGCAGTTCAATAAGCTGCAACTCTGGGCTAGGGTTCTCAACCTGCCCTTCAACCTTCGCAATGAGAGGAGAGGGCAGGCGGTGGCAAAACAGATTGATGTAAACCCCCAATCAATGCAATTTGACCCCATGGGGGATTTCCTGAGGACGAGAGTTACGATTGATGTCGGCAAACCTCTACGGAGGTGGATCCTCATTGACTCCGCGGCTCAAGGTGGTCGCGACTGGTATGACATACAATATGAGAACGTCCCCAACTTCTGTTTTTCGTGTGGCCGTCTTGGTCATGCTGACTTGTTGTACCCGACGTCCGGGACTAGGGACGACAATGGCGATCTACCATTCAAGACCAGTCTTAGAGCGCCAGAGGATAAGAGGAGCGCAGCATCCAGCGACAACTCAGGGGCCAGTCAGAGCAACTCAATACCAGGAGGAAAATCGGATCCTCCTGAGTCTAGTTCGACTAAGGATGTCTATCCCGAGGTCACATCGCCCAAGAAAAAGAACGCACATGGCAACAATAAGAGGAAGGGTGGACTACCCAAGCAAGTGTACAGAAAGGTTATCATGGCCGCCGCGGCACCAGAGGATCAGGAGACCCCTCAGACTAATGCGATCATACAATACGATCCTACGGTGGCGAGCGGAGTGGATGAAACCGACGAGGGGGAAGGAGAACGTGCACCTAAGAAGAAGAGGGACACGACAACAACTTCAGAGAATTCGGCAGGAGCTGCAGTGCAGCCCTGCCAGTCGCAATGAGTTGCATAAGCTGGAACTGCCCGGGGCTTGGGAACCCTGAGGCAGTTTGCAAGCATCGCAATGTGGTGAAGTAAGAAGGGCCCGTGCTGGTTTTAGTCATGGAGACGAAGATCAGAGGAAAACGAGTGGAGGATCTCTGGCATACTTTAGGGTTTGCAGGCAGTTATGCAGTGGGCAGTGACAGCATGAGCGGAGGTATAGGGCTGTTCTGGTCTAAAGACATTAATTTTGAGCTGAAAAACTTCAGCAGTAGTCATATTGATGTGGTGGTAAGTACAGACACCACGGGGTCGAATACGTGGAGGTTTACAGGTTTCTATGGAGCGCCAAGAGTATCCGATCGTCATCACAGCTGGCATTTCCTTAGAACACTCCACAACATTCCTCATGGTGCATGGATGTGTGTTGGTGACTTCAACGAGACTCTATACCCCAATGAACATTTCAACAATTCTGCTCGCCCCGAGCGACAGATGAGGGAGTTTCGTGAGGTTACAAACGAGTGTGCTCTTCAAGATTTAGGTTGGTCAGGTGTGGCTTATACATGGGACAATCGTCAGTCTGGAGATGCCAATGTCAAAGCAAGGCTCGATAGGGCCTTTGCTAATGAGGAGTTTCGACAAAGGTTTGAACATATAAGGGTTAGGCATGTGTGTGCTGTGGAGTCTGACCATTGTTTTGTCATAACTGAGTTTAGAAACCACGCATTTCCACATAGGCCACCGGGTTCCAAACAGTTCTGCTACGAAAACGTCTGACAATCTCACCAGGATTATGAGCAACTCATCGCTCAAACCTGGCGGGGTCAGGCCTGCGAGTCGGGGCTCCAAGGAATCATGGATTCCCTAGGGCAATTGCAGCGCCAACTAGAGCCCTGGGGAGCGTGTGAGTTTGGCAGCTTGGCTGGGACAGTCAGGAACTTGCAAAAACGACGGGACAAGCTGCGGCAAAGATCGGTGGGGCGAGGCCCAACGGACGAGGAGAAGAATGTCATGCAGAAACTCCGAGAGGCGATGCGTCTCGAGGAGATATGGATGAGGCAGGGCTCCCGAGTTCCATGGTTGCGTGAAGGAGATCGCAACACGGCATATTTTCAAGCACAAGCGAGGCAACAGAAACGGGCTAACAGAATTGTAGGACTCAACCGAGCAGATGGCTCTGTTTGTGCTTCTGAGGCGGAGGATGAAGCTGAGATTCAAGCTTTCTACCAGGCTCTATACACTTCGCAGGGTGCCAATGATACGACTGCGTTGTTATCGCATGTTCCGCCGAGAGTAACGCAGGAGATGAACGAGATGATGTGCAAACCATATGAGGCCGAGGAGGTGCATCGTGCACTTTTCTAGATGGCTCCATCAAAGGCGTCGGGGGTGGACGGCTTCACAGCCGGTTTCTTTCAGCGCCACTGGAAGTTGCTGCGTGAGGAGGTGACTCAGGCGGTGCTGGCTTTTCTCAACGGTGGCGAATTACCAGTGGGTCTCAATGACACGTCGATCACGCTGATCCCCTAGGTACGTCATCCCCAGAGCATAGCACAATACCGCCCTATTGCACTTTGCCCTGTTCTTTACAAACTGGCAGTCAAGGTGATTGCTAACAGACTACGACTATGTATGGATGATATTGTCTGTGAAGAACAGAGTGCATTTGTTCCGGGTCGCTTGATTACGGATAATGTTCTAGTCGCCTTTGAGAGTGTACACACTATGAAGCGACGTAAAAAAAGGAAAGAATTATACTTGTGCAGTTAAGCTGGATATGATGAAGGCTTACGACAGAGTGGAGTGGCATTTTTGGAAGCAATGCTTTTGAAGCTGGCTTTCCATGCGGATTTGGTGAGGCTGATTATGAAGTGTGTCACTTCAGTGAGGTTCTTCATTTGTGTTAATAGCGAGCTGCAACCCTTCTTCAACCCATCGAGAGGACTTCGGCAGGGATGCCCAGTATCCCCATACCTCTTCTTACTATGTGCTGAAGGCTTCTCGTCACTCCTGAAGTATTATGGCAACTTTGTTGATCAAGGGATAAGAGTAAACTTCAGAGCACCTCGGGTGAGTCACCTCTTGTTCGCTGATGACAGTCTCATCTTCATTAAAGTGGATACGGAGAGTGCAACAAGGTTGAATGAAATTCTAGAGATCTATGGGGAAGCGTCGGGACAATGTGTCAACAGGAGCAAAAACTCGATTTTCTTCAGTCCCAATACACCCACAGCTCTTAGACAGAGTTTGAAGCAAACACTTGGTGTTCCAGTTGAAGCTTTTTCAGAGCGTTACCTTGGCCTCCCGACAGGTGTTGGCAAAATCAACAATGGTACTTTTGAGTATTTAGGGGATAGGGCCCGTGGTTATATGCAAGGGTGGTCAGAGAGGCTGTTTGCTTGCGCCGGTAGGGAGGCTCTCCTAAAATCCATTGTTCAATTAATACCGACATTTAGCATGAGCTGTTTTCTCTTGACAAAGAAGGTGTGCAAGTGTCTGACCTCTAACATGGCAAAATTCTGGTGGGGGAGTTCAATTGACAAGAGGTCTCTCCATTGGATCGCATGGGACAAGCTTGCAACACCAAAATGTAACGGTGGGCTTTCGAGATCTTCGAATCTTTAACTTGGGACTGCTAGGGAAACATGGTTGGCGTTTCATGATGAATCCGAACTCCCTATGTGCTAGGGTTATGAAAGGAAGATATTTTCCTGACACAGACTGCATGCACGCCACGGTACCGAACTCCTCGACGACGTGGAGAGCAATTGTGGCAGGTCGTGAAGCTTTGCAGGCGGGTCTGGTGAAGCAGGTCGGCGATGGATCTTCCATATTAGTGTGGGAGGACAAGTGGATCCCTTCTACGGTCACCATGGCCCCATTGCTACGTCCAGCAGGTGCGACGATAAACACTGTCAATGAGTTGATTGACACGGGCAGCTGGACATGGCGTAGGGAGCTTGTAAGAGATAATTTCATTGCTCCGGATGCGGCAGCAATCCTGAATATTCCGCTACGGCGGGGAGGCGGTGAAGATTTCTTTGCGTGGGCACACGAGAAGTCAGGCATTTACTCTGTTAAATCGGCGTATCGAGCTCTAGGGAATCAAAAAGAGCGCTTAGCTCTAGATGAAGGGCAGATTACCGGCACCTCAGCGAATCAACAACAGATGTGGAATGCAATCTGGAAACTCAAAGTCACACCAAAAGTGAGGGTCTTCTGGTGGCGGGTGATGAGGGGTATATTACCTGATGAATGCACTCCAAGAAACCGCCAAATAAGACAGATCAGTACTTGCAAAATCTGTCTAGCCATGGACGAGGACCTGGAACATGCACATGCACGGAGGTTCTGGAAAGAAACAAGATTGCTATTTCATGTTGATTTACCTCGGCTTCATCCTCATACTTGGACGAAGGATATTTTATGCGATCACTGTTTTTCTGACAAGGAACGGTCGATCTTCATCACAGTGATGTGGGCGATCTGGACATCTCGAAACTGGCTGACGCATGATAATGAGGGGTGGAACCCAACTTACTCTATCAGGCGGCTTAGAGAAGATCTCGCCATCCTGGAGTTACCTAGGTAGCAGGAGGTCATGCTACCCGGCTACGGTTGGGAGCCCCCCAATGACCCCTTTATCAAGATCACCACAGATGCCGTGGTTCATCTCGACGATGGCAATGCAGGAGCGGGGGGTGTCGCCCGTTCGTCATCAGGCTTCAAGGGTGCATGGTGCAAGCCGGTTCCGGTGTTACGGATCCTCTCGTTGCAGAGGCCCTAGCGCCGAAGGAAGTAGTTCTACTAGCTACACTTCGAGGCTTCACGCATGTGATCATGGAGACTGACTCTCTAGAGGCAGTTCACATCTGGAACTCTCGCTACACCGACTGGTCGGTGATAGCACCAATTTTGTAGGAAATTGGAGAGCTAGCACTTAGTTTCATTTCTTTTAGTATTCAACATGTAATGAGAACAGCTAATGGTCCTGCACACATGTGTGCTAAGTGTGCATGTACGCTAAACGTGACCGAGAGCTGGCTAGATACCACACCTAGTTTCCTGATCAGCAACCTCCTGGCTGGCTGCTCAGCGAACGCTTTTGTTGAATAAAGCTCTCTAAAGTTCCCCGCCAAAAAAGGAGGGGAAGGAATGGATCAAAATTGCAGCATGCTTGGCTAAGCTCAGTTTTAATCTGGCACCAATTTTAGTTATCCATATTTCATGGCGCTCGGTCACTGCCGGGCCACGATTTTTTTGACCCAGACGGGCCCCAGGGGCCCTCAAACGCCCGGGCTGACCGGCACCCCCCATATCTAGCCCAAATATAGGGAGGATATGGGGGCGTCCGGGCACGCCCGTCACGTCGGACCAGGCCCACGCTGGCCCACCTGACCCCACATAAAATTCTCCCCAATCGCTCCCCGGACCAAACCCTAGCCACTTCACTTCGCTCTGCCACCCAAGCTTGTCTCCGGCTCCTTCCGGTCGTCTCCGGCATGGCGGGTAGCGGATCCGGGTCCTTCACATCCAGATCTGTCGACCCCGAGCTCATCCCGTGCAGCCCCGAGGAGGAAATGGCCCGTGGACGGATGCGCTCGGACTCCATCCGTCGGGAATCCATTCCGTCTGCCTGAATGGGGCATGCATCTGGCGCTAGACCGGCCACAGCTGCCTCGCTGGAGGCCGTGTGGTCCGTCTGGCGTCCGAACGCCCTGGCGGACGCACAACCCCTCCGGTAGCGCGCCGATATTGGGGGCGAGGCCATGGCACGGCGTGCACGCCGTGCAAGGCACCGGGCGCGGGAGGCGGCGCCAGCCCTCGCGGCGGCGGATGTCGGCAAGGCGGAGTCTCACTCTCCGGTGCCCCTTATGGGGCATCAGTCCGGGCGCCGCAACCGCGTCGTGGTGGACGTCGGCGGCTCATCCCCTAACAGATCCATCATCAATCTGACGTCCACCGGCACCGTTCGGGTTCCGGTCTTCGACGCGGAAGAGTAGGCATGGGAGACGGCGGGCCCTTGAGTCCCGTGAGCCAGCTCGTGTCCCATGTCCTACCTACCTTGCCGGCGACCGGCCTAACACTCTGAGGAGCGCAGCCGGCCGCCGGACATGGCCAGGGCGGAGCCGGGCGAGGGGGGGGGGGGCAGAACCGGACGAGCTCCGCGTAGATTATGTTTCACGTTGCATGTAATAATATAGATTTTAGGTTTCTAATTTGAGGTATCCGGATGTGGAATGCGTTTTTGAGGGGCGACCGGTCACTGTCCGCGAACGCGACCGGCGGCGTTTGAGGGGTCGGATTTGCCAAGTCCGGCTGTAGATGCTCTTACGTAGTACCATCCGACATCGGGCGCGTCCGCCCACGTTTGAGGGGGCGTATTTGTGCTGTAGATTCTCTTACATAGTACCATCCGACATGATTTCAACAAAACCGTTATGAAAAAGGGTTTCCCCCGCTTTAGATTATAAAGCAACGTCCAACCGATACAACCAGTTTGCTGGGGCCGCAGCACAAACAAGCCCAAAAGAAAAAGGAGAGAAAGAAAAAAGAAACAAATGCCGACGCCGGCAACTCAACTAAGCAAATATGACCGACACCCGCTGCACCCACCGGAGAAGAACCACCACCCGCCAAGCACTCCGAAGCCTCGCGTACCAAGCAACATCTTCAGGAAGAAATGCGGCGACGACGCCGCTGCTGCCCGGACAAGTATTACGGTTTCCCCCGGTACGCGGATGGTAGTGGGGAAGGGGGTATCACCGACGCCCCTCAGGAGGGTCCGGCAACGCCCACGGGCGCAGCCGCGCCGGTGGCGAACGAGCCGCCAGAGATTTCTCCCGCCCCGAAACCACCACCGCCACCCCAGACAATCGGAAGTGCACCGCCCAACATGCCGCCCACCAGCCTGTGCCACCACGGATATCGCACCATCTTCACCGTTTCACTGAGGCCACCAACACGAGACCTGGAGGTAGGACGAGAAGACACCGGGCTCGGAGGCAACCGCACCGCAGCCGACAGGAGGGAACAACCTCTACCGCCGCGCGAAGCCTACCGGACATGGCAAAAGGGACTTGCCGTCCAGCCGCCGGAGCCACCACCACCGCAGCCACAGCCCCCTCGTCCCACCACCAGGGAGCCACGTCGTCTCGCACCGGACCGCAGGCCCGCCCAGCCCAGATGGGGCCCGAAAGGGCCCAGATCTGGGCCGAGCGGGCGCCGCCGGCTGGCCGCCCACTGCGCCGCCCCGTAGCCAACGGCCACGCCGCCGCGTCGAGGGCACCCGAGGCCCGCGGGACGCCGCCGCCGAGCGTCACCGCCGCCGGGGAGGAGGGAGCCCCGGCTCTCCCTCCCGGCACGCGGGGAAGGGACGTCCGCCGCTGTCGGCGCCACCCGGACACGCCGGAGGCCGTAGCCGGCGGCGGCGAAGGGGGAAGAGGGAGGAGGAGGACCGAGACGGGGGGAGGGCAGGGGCGCTCCGCCGCCTCGGGGGCCGGCAGGAGCGCCGGGGGAGGGGGGAGGGGGCAGAGGGGGGGGACCGGTGGGCGCGCTCGAGGGAGGCCGGCAGCGGCGGGGAGGAACCCTAGCGCGGGTCGCGGGTCGCGGGAACTAACAAAACCGTTAACACGATTGGACCTTTGGACCGAGGGGATTGATCGACGTGACGTCGCGAGCGCGCGTTCGGATTGACTGATTGACAGATTATCTGTGGCCTGGTTTAACTCGGTCGAGTGAACAGTCCGCGGCTTCAATTCCTCTGTCGGCCGGGCCGCGCCCGGACCCCGGAGCCATCAATTGCCACCCACCCACGCGCGCGCCATCGCCGATCGTACATGCGTTACTAGCTGGTTTTGGCTTGTCTCTAGCGCGGCTCGATGCCAGGCGTTTCTTTTGCGAGATCGAGCGGTTCTACGCGCGCGCGCCCGGCTGGCCGGCGGCGTCGACCCGGAAATGGCGAGCCGTGAACAGTAGGAGTACGTAGTTGTGCATGGTCTTGGAGACACGGCAGTGATTGCAGTGATCGATCGATGTATGTCCCTCTCGCAACTACGTAGGATGCATGTATAGTGTTGTCCGTGTGGCGTGAGCAGTGTGCAGGCGTGCGTGGTTGCACTAGTTTGGCTCTGCTCGTTCAACACCAACAGTACCTGCTTGCTATCCAGGGCGCTGCTGCTGCCCATGCATGCACATATGTACGTACTCCCTCCATTCCTAAATATAAGTCTTTGTAAAGATTTCATTATAGACCACATAAGGATGTCTATAGATGCATTTTAAAGTATAGATTCACTCATTTTACTTCACACGTAGTTTATCGTGGAATCTTTATAAAGACTTATATTTAGAAACGAAGAAAGTAGGTGACAGGCCGGGCGGCGTCACTGTTGCGTAGCCGCGTAGGCGTTTAGCGAGTCAGCCGTACGATATGTATGTGGTGGCCGGCGATGCCGCGGTCCGCGGGCACATCGGTGAGGTAGCTAGCCGATCTGCTCGCTCTCGCACGCCTATACAGCCTAGTTCTTTTGAGCCGATTATAAAGTATCAGTGTCTGGACAATCAGAAGCTCAAAAGAACTCGATCTGATTATGTAGAATCGTGGAAATTAAACCATAATCGACAGTGCAACTCAGACGCACCATTTTGGGTCGATTCTGGAGCACCCTCAAAAGAAAACGTTTCGATTTGTAAGGTTCTACCCCTGTTTCAGCTCAAAATTACAGGCAAAATGCCCATCCGCCTGAGAAATGATTGGTTGGCTAGCTCGGTCTCCCCTCGCTCGATTCCTCCCCTCGAGGGTTTCCTCTGCCGCTAGGTTGATTGCACCCCCCGCGCCACCCGTACCTATCCTCCTCCCTTCGACGACCGGCGCCCTAGAGGAGCCGGCGAGCGCGGCCCCCATGCGCTGATCCCGCCGGCCCAAGCATCATATGTCCCGCCTCCTCCACCCCCTCCCGACGGCCCTGCACTACTCCGCCCCCCACGGCACCGACGCGCCCGTCCTGCTGGCCACTCCCTTCCTCTGCAGTCCCCAATGAGCCCATCACACCGGCTATAGCTCTCCTTACACCTCTGCCTGCTGAGCCTCTCCTCCTTCGGTTTTTGTTCATCTCTCTGTTCTAGCTCCTCACCTGTACATGGAACCATGGAAGTTCAATAAGATGGGTCTATGTAGATGCTTAGTACATGATTTGCTTGATGGATGGATAAATGAGGCTAGGATTTTCGTAGATGGATGGATGCATGGACCAAGCATGTAATTTTTTTTGGCTACTGTGAATGCTCAAAGGTATTGTGAAGGGAAAATGACTTAGGTTAAAAAAATTGCTACTGTGATTACTCAATGCAACTGTGAATGGCTCTTTGCTGTTTCTGCTATGTGCTAATTCTAATGCTACTTTCAATGTGAATGTTATCGTCAATGGTACTACCAACACCCAATTTTAGTTCAGAGACATTACAGACATTCCAGCACACAACTCATCCCGTAATCTCATACAACAGTATCAGAAAAGACTCGACGGCTGATTCAGACTGATTCTGTGAGAAGTTTCCCAAAAGCTGATTTTGAAGAATCAAAGGATGAAAAGAATTGTGCCTATATACGTTCCTCTCTGGCTCATTTATTCCAGGCATTTCACAGTGCATATTACTACCACTTCCTCTGTTCCTAAATTTAAGATGTTTTGCCGGTTTAATATAAATTATCAAAATATCTTACATCTAAAAACAGGGGTAGTATTTTTTAGGGGTATCACTACTATATTTATAGACTAGACCTATCATATTTTTTCAAACGTGTCACGGTGCATATTACTTCTTTTAACACAGTACAGACGCAAGCGCTCATACATACGCGCATACATTCAGCCCTATGAACGCGCGCACACACACCCTACCCCTATGAGCACCTACGAGAGACTTCGTAGGCGTCACGTCGTCGATGAGAACGTCTCTTTCCACTAAAAGTGCATCACCGGAAATCCTGAAATAAATCCCACCAGGACTTTGACCCTGATGGGCTGGGGATACCACTGTCTCTCTAACCATCTAACCACAGGATGGTTCGCGTCACGGTAGTGCATATTACTATTATATTTATAGTCCTACGTGTGATGTGAGTGGTTGCATGAACTTGCTTAACTCGCTACTTAATTAGCTGAGTTTAGCTCAAAACCAAAGTACGCACGCACTAAGCATATCGGACCGACGGCGCTGGGGCGGGTGTGGTTTAAGTCCCAGCACGGCTGCACGAACCGGCGATCTGATTTGCGAGCAACTGTTCACGGCGGTCTGGGTCCGTACCACCGTGGGATCCGCTGCCGGCCGGCTCGCGGGCAGGAGCAATTAAGGTGTTCTTCTCCCGCCCAGGTCTTACGTTAATACGCTTGCGGCCCACCGGGCCCGGAATGCATTTGCTCTGTTTTTTTCACCAGGACTTGCTGGGCCTAGAGTGTATTTGCTTTGTTTATTATAGTGGGTAGGTGGGGCCAGCTGGGCCCGCATGGACGCAATAGGAGAACAGTCTGATTACTCTCTGTAAAAATGGAAAGCCCAATCAAGCCATGATGGCATTTCCTAAAAAAGAAAAAATAGTTCTCGATGTTCAGATCATACATTTCTTAGCATCCACTTGGAAACACCTATATTTCTGAGTCTTCCCTAAAAAAAGCTATATTTCTCAGTCCTTGTGAAATAGCTAGAGTTCGAACTGAGCGCCTCATAAAAATGAGGTACTTTTAACATCCATCTGGCACCACCTCGTTGGACGTGGCGTTCGACGCTTCGCCACGATTCAATTGCTACACATCCCAGGCGCCCAAGGCAGGCGCCGTACGCCATGTACGTTCAACCAGTCCTTTCGAAACGGGAACACCGCAGCGGCGTGCGCGCCGGCCGGCGTGGCGAGATTGCCGCCCGCTTATGTCCTCACAGGAGGAGGAACAGATCAGAGAGCGACGGGAGGGGCCGGCCGGGCAACGGGCCTGCCATGCATCTCATCGGTGCTGACTTCGTCACTCCATACTCTGTCACGTTCATTACCACCGGCAGGAGCGGCCCGGGCCGGGCATGCATGCTTGCCATTCCATACTGTGTCACGTTCGAGCACCAGCCGCAGTACATCCGCGGAGGCGCGCTCAGCCGCCGTGCGCCGTTCACGTCTCTTCGTCCGCCCCCTTCGAGACGGGAACACCACAGCGGCGTGCGCGGCGGCCGGCATGGCGGGATTGCCGGCCGCGTACGTCCTGGACCGCAGCGCCACCGGACGAGACTTGCCTGCTCCCTTTCCATGCTCCCATCCGTGCTCCCGCATACGTGGCTTGATTTGATTGAAAGAAAATAAGGCCCGGCCCATCTCCTGAAAATCAGGGGGAAGATGATTAGATTAGAAAAGAAAAGGAAAAAGAACAGTCGTAGGATGAAGTGGGAGCACAGATGGGAGCATGGAGAGGGAGCGGGCAAGTAAGCCGGATCCAACGCCACGGGCCTCGTTGACACAGGGAAAAGGAATCGGCATTGACTTCGGCAATACTACCGCCAAAAGCAGCCGGGTCGGGCACGCAAGCATGGTGCCCACTGTTTCGAAAAGAAAAAAATGGCGCCCGCTGGCACGCACATGCTCCATCCCAGCGCCCTGCGCAGAATCAAGCCATACGGCAGATCGTACGAGCGCGCTCTCGCCCGCCGGCCGGCCGGCGTCGATCAGGGAACGGGGTACCGCGCGCGGATAGCGTGACTAGTACATGCATTGCTAAGGGCGTCTCCAACAACAAGCCGCAAAATTCCTTCCGAATCCGTCGTGGACACAGATGCGAAAGAACGCCATCCAACCGTAATCGTATACTCCCTCCACTTGGAATTACTTGTCACAAGAATGGATGTATCTACAACTAAAATACATCTAGATATATTCATTTCTTGGACGAGTCATTCCGAACGGAGAGAGTAAATTTCAAATTCTTTTTCAACAAACCGGAAGAAATTCATGCATACAAGCCCAGATTTCATATGAACATGACGGATTTCATATAATCACCGCGGATTTTCGTTACATTTGAAACATTTAGAAGAAGAAAAACGACCCGGCCCTAAATCTATCCTATGGCGGTGGTGCCAGTCGTCCAAGCCTATGTCACCCTCCATCTCTCGTCTCCATGAGTACCGGCGATAAGACCGATGAAGTGAAGGTGTGATCTCCGGCGAGGAATAGTAGATCACGGGAGACAGTCTGGCCCACATGGGACACAAGGCCCTCCCACATTCAGTGCCCTACTTATCCTCGGAGGAGTCCATGACCTGTTTGTCGCCGGTAGACATGGCGCCGATGCTGTCGTCGTCCCATCGGGCCACCTGATGGTTCGTCGTCGGCATGTAGGAGGTGCAACTGACGTTGTTCTCCTCCGTGGTCGCCTGCAATTGCGCCTCCGCGGGGGCCGCTTCCTGGCGACCGACGGCTTGAGCGCGAACGGCATCGTAGATGGCACGCTGCTCTGCGACGAAGTTGGGGTTCGCCACGGCCTCCTCGCTTGCCCGCTTGATGTAGATCTGGCCCTCCGCCAGCTGGTGCGGCTCCAAGAGGAACAAGTTGTACCGCTGTTCTTCCTGCGCCTGCTGGAAAGTCGACAAAGGCACCGGTATACGCTGCACCTCTGCCATGGCGGCATTGTAGTGCGTCTGTGCCCGCTAATTGGTGAAGCCGGTGTTGCACGGGAGGCGCAGCAGCCGAGGCGGTGTCGTTGGAGCCCGTCGCCATCGTGGTTGCGTCCTTGTCGTCGGAGACCTTGGGCAAGCTGTCACAAGCTGGCCTCGATCCGCTTGGCACGGCGGCTCTGCCGAGCGGCGGCGAGGGCGGCCATGGCATGCTTCATCTCCGTGGAAAGGCTCTTCCATAGAGCTTCGCCGCCTGCGGTCATGGCGGATGCAGTGCAACGGAGGAGGATGGAGAGGGGCTTGTGTTGTGGTTTGGAGTTAGTCAGGGTGTGGCCGCCTTCAAATAGCGGATTCCAGAGAGGCGAGAGGTCCGGGTGCGTCATTGCACGGCGCCGGAGTGGGTTTCTCCGCGACGAGCCTACTTAAGGGCGTCATACAGATGTACATCGGCATTGATCGGGTGAGGTAGGAATCCGTCCCATCCCTTCCAATCACACGTCTCTGGCATTGATCAGGCGCGGATACCGGAGACGCGACGTGGGCGACGCCCTCAGTAGGTGCGTGATACGTCCATTTTGCATCATGTTTTCTTACTGTTATTTATGATGTTTTTATCCATAATATGCAAGGTATACACAAAGAGGGAGAATTCCGGCAGCTGCAAATATGGACCTGAAAAAGCTACATCAGGCTACCTATTCTGCACAACTCCAAATGAGCTGAAACTTCACGAGGATTTTTTATGGAATATTTGAGAATTATTGGATCAAATAACTACCAGAGGGGGCCCACCGGGTGGGCACAACCCACCTGGGCGTGCCAGGCAGCCTAGGCGCGCCCTGGTGGGTTGTGCTCACCCAGGGCTACCTCCGGTGCCCATCTTCTGGTATATAGGTCATTTTGACCTAGAAAAAAAAAGGGGAGGACTTTCGGGACGGAGCGCCGCCGTCTCGAGGCGGAACTTGGTCAGGAGCACTTTTGCCCTCCGACGGAGTGATTCCGCCGGGGGAACTTCCCTCCCGGAGGGGGAAATCATCATCATCATCATCACCAATAACTCCCCCATCTTGGGGAGGGCAATCTCCATCAACATATTCAACAACACCATCTCATCTCAAACCCTAGTTCATCTCTTGTGTTCAATCTTGTTACCGGAACTATAGATTGGTGCTTGTGGGTGACTAGTGGTGTTGATTACATCTTGTAGTTGATTGCTATATGGTTTATTCGGTGGAAGATTATATGTTCAGGTCCAATATGCTATTTAATACTCCTCTGATCAAGAGCATGATTATCATCTGTGAGTAGTTACTTTTGTTCTTGAGGTCACGGGAGAAATCATGTTGCAAGTAATCATGTGAACTTGATATGTGTTCGATATTTTGATAGTATATATGTTGTGATTCCCTTAGTTGTGTCATGTGAATGTCGACTACATGGCACTTCACCATATTTGGGCCTAAGAGAATGCATTGTGGAGTAGCAATTAGATGATGGGTTGCGAGAGTGACTGAAACTTAAACCCCAGTTTATGCGCTATTCCGTAAGGGACCGATTGGATCCAAAAGTTTAATGCTATGGTTAAAATTGATTCGTAATACTTTTCCCGTAGTTGCGGATGCTTGCGGGAGGGTTAATCATAAGTAGGAGGTTTGTTCAACTAAGAACAGCACCTAAGCACCGGCCCACCCACATATCAAATTATCAAAGTAGCGAACACAAATCGAACCAACATGATGAAAGTGACTAAATGAAAATCCCGTGTACCCTCAAGAACACTCTGCTTATCATAAGAGACCGTTTTGGCCTGTCCTTTGCCTCAAAAGGATTGGGCTATCTTGCTGCACTTTTGTTACTACTATCGTTACTTGCTCGTAACAAATTATCTTGCTATCAAACTACTCTGCTACTTACAATTTCAGCACTTGCAGACATTACCTTACTGAAAACCACTTGTCATTTCCTTCTGCTCCTCGTTGGGTTCGACACTCTTACTTATCGAAAAGAGCTACAATTGATCCCCTATACTTGTGGAGCCTAGTATTGCTATGGTTAAAGATCTCTTGGAAGAATATATGGATGGGCATGTTATTTAGTTCTGTGAAAAAGCTGCTAGAATTACCAAACCTGATAAAAAGGATAAACATAGACCTGTTGTTGGTATGCTCGTTATCTAAGATAAAATAGGAGATCACTGTTATCATGCTTTATGTGACATAGGTGCTAGTGTGAGTGCTATTCCTTACACCTTATATCAAGAAATTATGAATGACGTAGCACCCGCAGAAACAGAAGACATAGATGTTACTATTAAACTTGCTAATAGGGACACTATATCACCAATTGGGATTGTTAGAGATGTTGAAGTCTTGTGTGGGAAAATAAAATACCCTACTGATTTTCTTGTTCTTGGTTCCCCACAAGATGACTTTTGTCCTATTATCTTCGGTAGAACTTTCTTGAACACCGTTAATGCTAGAATAGATTGTAAGAAACAAACTGTCGGTGTTAGCTTTGGTGATGAGTCTCATGAGTTTAATTTTTTCAAGTTTAGTAGAAAGCTTCATGAAAAAGAATTACCTAATAAAGATGAATTAATTGGTCTTGCTTCTATTGCTGTGCCACCTACTGATCCACTTGAACAATATTTGCTAGACCATGAAAATGATTTACATATGCATGAAAGAAATGAAATAGATAAGATTTTCTTTGAACAACTTCCTCTACTTAAACACAATTTGCCTATTGAAACTCTAGGAGGTCCTCCTCCACCTAAAGGTGATCCTGTGTTTGAATTAAAACAATTGCCAGACACTTTGAAATATGCTTATCTTATAGTAAAAAAAATATGCTTATCTTGATGAAAAGAAGATATATCCTGTTATTATTAGTGCTAACCTTTCAGAACATGAAGAAGAAAGATTATTGAAAGTTCTAAGGAAGCACCGAGCTGCTATTGGATATACTCTTGATGATTTAAAGGGCATTAGTCCCACTCTATGTCAGCACAAAATTAATATGAAACCTGATGCTAAACCTGTTGTTGATCACCAACGTCGGTTAAATCCGAAGATGAAAGAAGTGGTAAGAACGGAAATATTAAAACTTCTGGAAGCAGGTATAATCTATCCTATAGCTCATAGTAGATGGGTAAATCCTGTTCATTGTGTCCCTAAGAAAGGAGGTATTACTTTTGTTCCTAATGATAGGAATGAAATTATTCCACAAAGAATTGTTACAGGCTATAGAATGGTAATTGATTTTAGAAATTAAACAAAGCAACTAGAAAAGATCATTACCCTCTTCCTTTTATTGATCAAATACTTGAAATATTATCTAAGCACACACATTTTTCCTTCCTTGATGGATATTCTGGTTTTCACAAATACCTGTTTCTCAACTTGATCAAGAAAAGATAACTTTTACTTGTCCCTTTGGAACTTATGCTTATAGTCGTATGCCTTTTGGTCTATGTAATGCGCCTGCTACCTTTCAAACATGTATGACTGATATATTCTCTGATTTTTGTGAAAAGATTGTTGAGATTTCCATGGATGGTTTCTCTGTTTATGGGAAGTCTTTCGATGATTGTTTAAGCAATCTCGATCGAGTTTTGCAGAGATGTGAACAAACAAATCTTGTCTTGAATTGGGAGAAGTGTCACTTTATGGTTAATGAAGGCATTGTCTTGGGCCATAAAATTTCTAAAAGAGGTATTGAAGTGGACAAAGCTAAGGTTGATGCAATTGAGAAAATGGCATGTCCTAAAGATATAAAAGGTATTCATAGTTTCTTAGGTCATGCTGGTTTCTATAGGAGATTTATCAAAGACTTTTCTAAAATTCCTAGGCCCCTTACGAGTCTTTTGCGAAAGGATATTCCTTTTGTTTTTTATGATGATTGTTTGGAAGCCTTTGAAACACTCAAGAAAGCCTTAATTTTTGCACCTATTGTTCAACCACCTGATTGGAACTTGCCTTTTTGAAATTATGTGTGATGCTAGTGATTATGCTGTTGGTGCTGTTCTAGGACAAAGAGTTGATAAGAAATTGAATGTTATTCATTATGCTAGTAAAACTCTAGACAGTGCTCAACGAAATTATGCTACTACTGAAAAAGAATTCTTAGCAGTGGTGTTTGCTTGTTATAAATTCAGACCTTATATTGTTGATTCCAAAGTAACTGTTCACACAGACCATGCTACTATTAAATATCTTATGGAAAAGTAAGATGCTAAACCTAGACTTATTCGATGGGTTCTCTTGTTACAAGAATTTGATTTACATATCATTGATAGAAAAGGAGCTGAGAACCCCGTAGCTGATAATTTATCTAGGCTTGAAAATGTGCCTGATAACCCACTACCTATTGATGATAGTTTTCCTGATGAGCAGTTAGCTGCAATAAATGTTGCTCACAGTACTCCTTGGTATGCCGACTATGCTAATTACATTCTTGCTAAATATTTACCACCTAGCTTTACATACCAACAAAAGAAAAAATTCTTCTATGATTTAAGACATTACTTTTAGGATGACCCACATCTTTATAAAGAAGGATTAGATGGTATTATTAGACGTTGTGTACCTGAGCATGAACAGGGATAAATCCTACGGAAATGTCACTCCGAAGCTTATGGAGGGCATTATGCTGGAGATATAACTTCTCACAAGGTATTGCAATCTGGATTTTATTGGCCTACTCTCTTCAAGGATGCCCGTAAATTCGTCTTATCTTGTGATGAATGTCAAAGAATAGGTAATATTGGTAAGCGTCAAGAAATGCCTATGAATTATTCACTTGCTGTTGAACCATTTGATGTTTGGGGATTTGATTACATGGGACTTTTTCCTTCCTCTAATGGGTATACACATATTTTGGTTGCTGTTGATTATGTTACTAAATGCTAGAAGCTATTCGAACCAGTAGTGCTGATCAAAACACCTCTATTAAAATGCTTAAGGAAGTTATTTTCCCAAGGTTTGGAGTCCCTAGGTATTTAATGACTAATGGTGGTTCACACTTTATTCATGGTGCTTTCCGTAAAATGCTTGTCAAGTATGATTTTAACCATAGAACTGCATCACCTCATCATCCTCAGACTAGTGGTCAAGTTGAACTTAGGAATAGAGAAATAAAATTAATTTTGCAAAATACTGTCAATAGGTCCAAGTAGAATTGGTCTAAGAAATTAGATGATGCACTTTGGACTTATAGAACAGCATATAAAAATCCTATGGGTATGTCTCCTTATAAAATGGTTTATGGAAAAGCTTCTCATTTACCTCTTGAGTTAGAACATAAAGCATATTGGGCAATCAAGGAACTCAATTATGATTTCAAACTTGCTGGTGAAAACAGGTTATTTGATATTAACTCATTAGATGAATGGTGAACCCAAGCTTATGAAAATGCAAAATTATTCAAGGAAAAAGTTAAAGGATGGCATGACAAAAGAATCCAAAAGTGTGAGTTTAAAGTTGGAGAATATGTTTTTTTGTACAACTCTCGTTTCAGATTCTTTGCAAGAAAGGTCCTCTCAAAATGCGAAGGCCCATATGTCATCGAAGAGGTTTATCGGTCTGGAGCCATCAAAATAAATAATTCCGAAGGTACTAACCCGAAGGTTGTCAATGGACAACGAATAAAGCATTATATCTCAGATACGCCCATTAATGTTGAAAGTACTATTATCCAAACTTTGACACCGGAAGAACACATAAAAGATTCCTACCGGAACACTCCAGAATCATGAAAATAAGGAGGTACGTGATACGGTAAGTAAACGGACTTCGAAAAATCCGCAAAAATATGTTTTATCAGTTTTGGAATATTTAAAAAATTAGGAAAATAAGAAACTTCCAGGAAGCGTACCCTGGTGGGCACAAGACACCAGGGCGCGCCAGGCAAGCCTAGTGCATGGCGCACCCAGGTGAGTTGTGCCCACCTGGGACACCTTCCGGACTCCGTTTTTCTACCGTATGCTTGTCCTCCAAGATAAAAAAAATCTATATATACTTCCTGAACCTGTTAACCATCGTATCGCGGAGAAATCCTCTGTTCTCTTTTCTTGATGTTTTCTACACATTTTTGAAAATATGTCGTCCCAAGACTCCGACGGAGAGAGCTATGTCTCACATCTCATTGCTGACCCAAAGACCTGTGGGGAGCTATCTCCTTATGGTCGAACTACAGATGATGAGGAGGATGCTCATTTGATGAGGATCGATGATTCAAGCTCGGAGTAGAAGGATGTTCCTCTACCTCAACCTGGGGATATGCACGTGGAGTTCAAGAAGTCAAGTCTCCCTAAGAGAGATAACCGGTTTAAAAACCAATTTATTCCTTCTCGTTTTCGGCAGAAAAGCAAGGGGGACTTATGTGACAAGATCTTGAAGCTGGAGTTGGAAGTCGATGATTTAAAGGAGGAAATTGCTCTCCTCGACAACAATATGAAGAAGTTGAAGGAACAATTGTCATCACCACCATCATCTTCTTCACCACCATAAGAGAATTGAGTTTCGGGTATGGGCACTCCCCCTTGGCTTCCGCCAAGCTTGGGGGAGGTGTTGGGGATCGTAGCAGAATTTTAAAATTTCCTACGCATCACCAAGATCCATCTATGGAGTATACTAGCAACGAGGGGAAAGGAGTGCATCTACATACCCTTGTAGATCGCGAGCGGAAGCGTTCTAATGAACGGGGTTGATGGGGTCGTACTCGCCGTGATCCAAATCACAGATGACCGAGTGCCGAACGGACGGCACCTCCGCGTTCAACACATGTACGGAGCAGCGACGTCTCCTCCTTCTTGATCCAGCAAGGGGAAAGGAGAGGTTGATGGAGATCCAGCAGCACGACGGCGTGGTGGTGGATGTAGCGGGATCCCGGCAGGGCTTCGCCAAGCTTCTATGAGAGGGAGAGGTGTTGCAGGGGGAGAGGGAGGCGCCAGGGGCTGTGGTGCTGCTGCCCTCCCTCCCCCCACTATATATAGGACCCCTGGGGGGGCGCCGGCCCTGGGAGATCAGATCTCCAAAGGGGGGGCGGCGGCCAAGGGGGAAGGGGGGTGGCTTCCCCCCCAAGCCAAGTGGGGCGCCCCCCACCCCTAGGGTTTCCAACCCTAGGCGCAGGGGGAGGCCCAAGGGGGGGCCGCCCCAGCCCACTAAGGGCTGGTTCCCTTCCCACTTCAGCCCATGGGGCCCTCCGGGATAGGTGGCCCCACCCGGTGGACCCCCGGGACCCTTCCGGTGGTCCCGGTACAATACCGATAACCCCCGAAACTTTCCCGATGGCCGAAACTGGACTTCCTATATATAATTCTTCACCTCCGGACCATTCCGGAACTCCTCGTGACGTCTGGGATCTCATCCGGGACTCCGAACAACTTTCGGGTTTCCGCATACTAATATCTCTACAACCCTAGCGTCACCGAACCTTAAGTGTGTAGACCCTACGGGTTCGGGAGACATGCAGACATGACCGAGACGCCTCTCCGGTCAATAACCAACAGCGGGATCTGGATACCCATGTTGGCTCCCACATGTTCCACGATGATCTCATCGGATGAACCACGATGTCGAGGATTCAATCAATCCCGTATACAATTCCCTTTGTCAATCGGTACGTTACTTGCCCGAGATTCGATCGTCATTATCCCAATACCTTGTTCAATCTCGTTACCGGCAAGTCTCTTTACTCATACCGTAATGCATGATCCCGTGACTAACTCCTTAGTCACATTGAGCTCATTATGATGATGCATTACCGAGTGGGCCCAGAGATACCTCTCCGTCATACGGAGTGACAAATCCCAGTCTCGATCCGTGCCAACCCAACAGACACTTTCGGAGATACCCGTAGTGTACCTTTATAGTCACCCAGTTACGTTGTGATGTTTGGCACACCCAAAGCACTCCTACGGTATCCGGGAGTTGCACGATCTCATGGTCTAAGGAAAATATACTTGACATTGGAAAAGCTCTAGCAAACGAACTACACGATCTTTGAGCTATGCTTAGGATTGGGTCTTGTCCATCACATCATTCTCCTAATGATGTGATCCCGTTATCAATGACATCCAATGTCCATAGTCAGGAAACCATGACTATCTGTTGATCAACGAGCTAGTCAACTAGAGGCTTACTAGGGACACGTTGTGGTCTATGTATTCACACATGTATTACGATTTCCGGATAACACAATTATAGCATGAACAATAGACAATTATCATGAACAAAGAAATATAATAATAACCATTTATTATTGCCTCTAGGGAATATTTCCAACAGTCTCCCACTTGCACTAGAGTCAATAATCTAGTTAGATTGTGATGAATCGAACACCCATTGCGTCCTGGTGTTGATCATGTTTTGCTCTAGGGAGAGGTTTAGTCAACAGATCTGCTACATTCAGGTCCGTATGTACTTTACAAATATCTATGTCTCCATTTTGAACACTTTCACGAATGGAGTTGAAGCGACGCTTGATATGCCTGGTCTTCCTGTGAAACCTGGGCTCCTTGGCAAGGGCAATAGCTCCAGTGTTGTCACAGAAGAGAGTCATCGGGCCCGACGCATTGGGAATCACCCCTAGGTCGGTAATGAACTCCTTCATCCAGATTGCTTCTTGCGCTGCCTCTGAGGCTGCCATGTACTCCGCTTCACATGTAGATCCGGCCACGACGCTTTGCTTGCAACTGCACCAGCTTACTGCTCCTCCATTCAAAATATACAGGTATCCGGTTTGTGACTTCGAGTCATCCAGATCTGTGTCGAAGCTAGCGTCGACGTAACCCTTTATGATGAGCTCTTCGTCACCTCCATAAACGAGAAACATATCCTTAGTCCTCTTCAGGTACTTCAGGATATTCTTGACCGCTGTCCAGTGTTCCATGCCTGGATTACTTTGGTACCTTCCTACCAAACTTACGGCAAGGTTTATATCAGGTCTGGTACACAGCATGGCACACATAATAGACCCTATGGCTGAGGCATAGGGGATGACACTCATCTTTTCTCTATCTTCTGCCGTGGTCGGGCATTGAGCCGTGCTCAATTGCACACCTTTCAATACAGGCAAGAACCCCTTCTTGGACTGATCCATATTGAACTTCTTCAATATCTTGTCAAGGTACGTACTCTGTGAAAGACCAATGAGGCGTCTTGATCTATCTCTATAGATCTTGATGCCTAATATATAAGCAGCTTCTCCAAGGTCCTTCATTGAAAAACACTTATTCAAATAGGCCTTTATACTTTCCAAGAATTCTATATCATTTCCCATCAATAGTATGTCATCCACATATAATAAGAGAAATGCTACAGAGCTCCCACTCACTTTCTTGTAAACACAGGCTTCTCATAAGTCTGTGTAAACCCAAACGCTTTGATCATCTCATCAAAACGAATGTTCCAACTACGAGATGCTTGCACCAGTCCATAGATGGAGCGCTGGAGCTTGCATACCTTGTTAGCATTCTTAGGATCGACAAAACCTTCCGGCTGGATCATATACAATTCTTCCTTAAGAAAGCAGTTAAGGAATGCTGTTTTGACTTCCATCTGCCATATCTCATAATCATGGTATGCGGCAATTGCTAACATGATTCGGACGGACTTCAGCTTCGCTACGGGTGAGAAAGTCTCATCGTAGTCAACCCCTTGACCTTGTCGATAACCCTTAGCGACAAGTCGAGCCTTATAGATGGTCACGTTACCATCCGCGTCTGTCTTCTTCTTAAAGATCCATTTATTTTCTATGGCTCGCCGATCATCGGGCAAGTCAGTCAAAGTCCATACTTCGTTTTCATACATGGATCCTATCTCGGATTTCATGGCTTCTAGCCATTTGTCGGAATCCGGGCCCGCCATCGCTTCTTCATAGTTCGAAGGTTCACCGTTGTCTAACAACATGATTTCCAGGACAGGGTTGCCGTACCACTCTGGTGCGGAACGTGTCCTTGTGGACCTATGAAGTTCAGCAGTAACTTGATCCGAAGCTTCATGATCATCATCATTAACTTCCTCCCCAGTCGGTGTAGGCACCACAGGAACATCTTCCCGCGCTGCGCTACTTTCCGGTTCGGAAGGGGTGACTATCACCTCATCAAGTTCTACTTTCCTCCCACTCAATTCTTTCGAGAGAAACTCTTTCTCCAGAAAGGACCCATTCTTGGCAACAAAGATCTTGCCTTCGGATCTGAGGTAGAAGGTATACCCAATGGTTTCCTTAGGGTATCCTATGAAGACGCATTTTTCCGACTTGGGTTCGAGCTTTTCAGGTTGTAGTTTCCTGACATAAGCATCGCATCCCCAAACTTTGAGAAACGACAGCTTAGGTTTCTTCCCAAACCATAATTCATACGGTGTCGTCTCAACGGATGTCGACGGAGCCCTATTTAAAGTGAATGCGGCAGTCTCTAAAGCATAGCCCCAAAATGAGAGCGGTAGATCGGTAAGAGACATCATAGATCGCACCATATCCAATAGAGTGCGATTACGACGTTCGGACACACCATTTCGCTGAGGTGTCCCAGGCGGCGTGAGTTGTGAAACGATTCCACATTTCTTTAAGTGCGTACCAAATTCGTGACTTAAATATTCTCCACCACGATCTGATCGTAAGAATTTTATTTTCCTGTCACGTTGATTCTCAACCTCACTCTGAAATTCCTTGAACTTTTCAAAGGTTTCAGACTTGTGTTTCATTAGGTAGACATACCCATATCTACTTAAGTCATCAGTGAGAGTGAGAACATAACGATATCCTCCGCGAGCCTCAACACTCATTGGACCGCACACATCGGTATGTATGATTTCCAATAAGTTGGTTGCTCGCTCCATTGTTCCGGAGAACGGAGTCTTGGTCATCTTACCCATGAGGCATGGTTCGCACGTGTCAAATGATTCGTAATCAAGAGACTCCAAAAGTCCATCTGCATGGAGCTTCTTCATGCGCTTGACACCAATGTGACGAAGGCGGCAGTGCCACAAGTACGTGGGACTATCGTTATCAACTTTACATCTTTTGGTATTCACACTATGAATATGTGTAACATCACGTTCGAGATTCATCAAGAATAAACCATTGACCAGCGGGGCATGACCATAAAACATATCTCTCATATAAATAGAACAACCATTATTCTCGGATTTAAATGAGTAGCCATCTCGAATTAAACGAGATCCAGATACAATGTTCATGCTCAAAGCTGGCACTAAATAACAATTATTGAGGTTTAAAACTAACCCCGTAGGTAAATGTAGAGGTAGCGTGCCGACGGCGATCACATCGAGCTTGGAACCATTCCCGATGCGCATCGTCACCTCGTCCTTTGCCAATCTCCGCTTATTCCGCAGTTCCTGTTTTGAGTTACAAATATGAGCAACCGCACCGGTATCAAATACCCAGGAGCTACTACGAGTACTGGTAAGGTGCACATCAATTACATGTATATCACATATACCTTTGGTGTTGCCGGCCTTCTTGTCCGCTAAGTATTTGGGGCAGTTCCGCTTCCAGTGACCACTTCCCTTGCAATAAAAGCACTCAGTCTCAGGCTTGGGTCCATTCTTTGACTTCTTCCCGGCAACTGGCTTACCGGGCGCGGCAACTCCCTTGCCGTCCTTCTTGAAGTTCTTCTTACCCTTGCCCTTCTTGAACTTAGTGGTTTTATTCACCATCAACACTTGATGTTCCTTTTTGATCTCCACCTCCGCTGATTTCAGCATTGAATATACCTCGGGAATGGTCTTTTCCATCCCCTGCATATTGAAGTTCATCACAAAGCTCTTGTAGCTTGGTGGAAGCGACTGAAGGACTCTGTCAATGACCGCGTCATCCGGGAGATTAACTCCCAGCTGAGACAAGCGGTTGTGCAACCCAGACATTCTGAGTATGTGCTCACTAACAGAACTATTCTCCTCCATTTTACAGCTGAAGAACTTGTCGGAGACTTCATATCTCTCGACCCGGGCATGAGCATGGAAAACCATTTTCAGCTCTTCGAACATCTCATATGCTCCATGCTTCTCAAAACGTTTTTGGAGCCCCGGTTCTAAGCTATAAAGCATGCCGCACTGAACGAGGGAGTAATCATCAGCACGTGATTGCCAAGCGTTCATAACGTCTTGGTTCTCTGGGATGGGTGCTTCACCTAGCGGTGCTTCTAAGACATTATCTTTCTTGGCAGCTATGAGGATGATCCTCAGGTTCCGGACCCAGTCCGTATAGTTGCTGCCATCATATTTCAGCTTGGTTTTCTCTAGGAACGCGTTGAAGTTGAGGACAACGTGGGCCATTTGATCTACAAGACATATTGTAAAGATTTTAGACTAAGTTCATGATAATTAAGTTCATATAATCAAATTATTCAATGAACTCCCACTCAGATAGACATCCCTCTAGTCATCTAAGTGAAACATGATCCGAGTTAACTAGGCCGTGCCCGATCATCACGTGAGACGGACTAGTCAAGATCGGTGAACATCTCCATGTTGATCGTATCTTCTATACGACTCATGCACGACCTTTCGGTCCTCCGTGTTCCGAGGCCATGTCTGTACATGCTAGGCTCGTCAAGTCAACCTAAGTGTATTGCGTGTGTTCCGAGGCCATGTCTGTACATGCTAGGCTCGTCAACACCCGTTGTATGCGAACGTTAGAATCTATCACACCCGATCACCACGTGGTGCTTCGAAACAACGAACCTTCGCAACGGTGCACAGTTAGGGGGAACACTTTCTTGAAATTATTATAAGGGATCATCTTACTTACTACCGTCGTTCTAAGCAAATAAGATGCAAAAACATGATAAACATCACATGCAATCAAATAGTGACATGATATGGCCATTATCATTTTGCTCCTTTGATCTCCATCTTCGGGGCGCCATGATCATCTTCGTCACCGGCATGACACCATGATCTCCATCATTGTGTCTTCATGAAGTTGTCACGCCAGCGATTACTTCTACTTCTATGGCTAACGCGTTTAGCAATAAAGTAAAGTAATTTACATGGCGTTATTCAATGACACGCAGGTCATACAAAAAATAAAGACAACTCCTATGGCTCCTGCCGGTTGTCATACTCATCGACATGCAAGTCGTGATTCCTATTACAAGAATATGATCAATCTCATACATCACATATATCATTCATCACATCTTCTGGCCATATCACATCACATAGCACATGCTGCAAAAACAAGTTAGACGTCCTCTAATTGTTGTTGCAAGTTTTTAGGTGGCTTGTATAGGTTTCTAGCAAGAACGTTTCTTACCTACGTAAAACCACAACGTGATATGCCAATTTCTATTTACCCTTCATAAGGACTCTTTTCATCGAATTCGTTCCGACTAAAGTGGGAGAGACAGACACCCGCTAGCCACCTTATGCAACTAGTGCATGTCAGTCGGTGGAACCTGTCTCACGTAAGCGTACGTGTAAGGTCGGTCCGGGCCGCTTCATCCCACAATACCGCCGAAACAAGATAAGACTAGTAGCAGCAAGAAGAATTGGCAACATCTACGCCCACAACTGCATTGTGTTCTACTCATGCATAGTAACTACGCATAGGCCTGGCTCATGATGCCACTGTTGGGGATCGTAGCAGAATTTTAAAATTTCCTACGCATCACCAAGATCCATCTATGGAGTATACTAGCAACGAGGGGAAAGGAGTGCATCTACATACCCTTGTAGATCGCGAGCGGAAGCGTTCTAATGAACGGGGTTGATGGAGTCGTACTCGCCGTGATCCAAATCACCGATGACCGAGTGCCGAACGGACGGCACCTCCGCGTTCAACACATGTACGGAGCAGCGACGTCTCCTCCTTCTTGATCCAGCAAGGGGAAAGGAGAGGTTGATGGAGATCCAGCAGCACGACGGCGTGGTGGTGGATGTAGCGGGATCCCGGCAGGGCTTCGCCAAGCTTCTATGAGAGGGAGAGGTGTTGCAGGGGGAGAGGGAGGCGCCAGGGGCTGTGGTGCTGCTGCCCTCCCTCCCCCCACTATATATAGGACCCCTGGGGGGCGCCGGCCCTGGGAGATCAGATCTCCAAAGGGGGGGCGGCGGCCAAGGGGGAAAGGGTGTGGCTTCCCCCCCAAGCCAAGTGGGGCGCCCCCCACCCCTAGGGTTTCCAACCCTAGGCGCAGGGGGAGGCCCAACGGGGGGCGCCCCAGCCCACTAAGGGCTGGTTCCCTTCCCACTTCAGCCCATGGGGCCCTCCGGGATAGGTGGCCCCACCCGGTGGACCCCCGGGACCCTTCCGGTGGTCCCGGTACAATACCGATAACCCCCGAAACTTTCCCGATGGCCGAAACTGGACTTCCTATATATAATTCTTCACCTCCGGACCATTCCGGAACTCCTCGTGACGTCCGGGATCTCATCCGGGACTCCGAACAACTTTCGGGTTTCCGCATACTAATATCTCTACAACCCTAGCGTCACCGAACCTTAAGTGTGTAGACCCTACGGGTTCGGGAGACATGCATACATGACCGAGACGCCTCTCCGGTCAATAACCAACAGCGGGATCTGGATACCCATGTTGGCTCCCACATGTTCCATGATGATCTCATCGGATGAACCACGATGTCGAGGATTCAATCAATCCCGTATACAATTCCCTTTGTCAATCGGTACGTTACTTGCCCGAGATTCGATCGTCGGTATCCCAATACCTTGTTCAATCTCGTTACCGGCAAGTCTCTTTACTCATACCGTAATGCATGATCCCGTGACTAACTCCTTAGTCACATTGAGCTCATTATGATGATGCATTACCGAGTGGGCCCAGAGATACCTCTCCGTCATACGGAGTGACAAATCCCAGTCTCGAACCGTGCCAACCCAACAGACACTTTCGGAGATACCCGTAGTGTACCTTTATAGTCACCCAGTTACGTTGTGACGTTTGGCACACCCAAAGCACTCCTACGGTATCCGGGAGTTGCACGATCTCATGGTCTAAGGAAAAGATACTTGACATTGGAAAAGCTCTAGCAAACGAACTACACGATCTTTGAGCTATGCTTAGGATTGGGTCTTGTCCATCACATCATTCTCCTAATGATGTGATCCCGTTATCAATGACATCCAATGTCCATAGTCAGGAAACCATGACTATCTGTTGATCAACGAGCTAGTCAACTAGAGGCTTACTAGGGACACGTTGTGGTCTATGTATTCACACATGTATTACGATTTCCGGATAACACAATTATAGCATGAACAATAGACAATTATCATGAACAAAGAAATATAATAATAACCATTTATTATTGCCTCTAGGGCATATTTCCAACAGTCTCCCACTTGCACTAGAGTCAATAATCTAGTTACATTGTGATGAATCGAACACCCATTGCGTCCTGGTGTTGATCATGTTTTGCTCTAGGGAGAGGTTTAGTCAACGGATCTGCTACATTCAGGTCCGTATGTACTTTACAAATATCTATGTCTCCATTTTGAACACTTTCACGAATGGAGTTGAAGCGACGCTTGATATGCCTGGTCTTCCTGTGAAACCTGGGCTCCTTGGCAAGGGCAATAGCTCCAGTGTTGTCACAGAAGAGAGTCAACAGGAGGTGCCCCGGTATCGTATCACCCCACTATCTTTTTGCCTTTACTTATTTTAGTTCGATCTTTTGCTTTAGATGAATAAAAGTTTAGTTCTATCCTTTCTTCTTTGAGAGTTTGCTTAGTGATCTATCCTTGTAATCGTGTGCAAGAAATATAATAAAGTTTAGTTTGAGTTTTGGCTTTCTTTACTTTCATGTTGCAAATAAACAAAAGAAATAAGGAAGAAAAAGAGAAATGAAATAAATAAAAGAAAAGAAATAAGGAAGAAAAAGAGAAAGGAAATAAATAAAAAATAAAAGGAAATAAATAATGAAAAATATCATATACTAATCCTATGGTAGGTGATGACACCACATAAGGAAAAGTATATGCAGAAAATTTTATTAGAGATTGACAAACATAGCATTAGTCAATGTTGCAACTCATGAAAGAGTTAATAAGGGAAGAGAAGATTCACATATAAATATACTATCCTAGAAATCTTTTGTTATTGTGAGCCTTCATCAAAATATTATATGCCAAAATTGTTGATGTTGGGCAAGGAAGACAACTTAATGGTTTATGTTTGTTTATATTCACACAGAAGTCATATTGTCATAGATCCTTTAACATGGGGTGCTTGCCCCTATCTTTGTAGCCAAAAATTCCGCACTAAGTAGAGATACTACTTGTGCATCGAAAAACCCTTAAGCTGTCAGGACCCCGATTCTAAGTCACACCGATCTAGCCTGTAACACCTCATATCACTTTGCGTCCTCACGCACGGTATTCCCACGGGTGTCGCCTTACCATTGCCCGGGACCGTTTGCGCCTTTTGGCTCACGTATATGATAATGTCGCTAGCATCCATATGACAGAGAACACGGGCCGACATGACTAGTCGTGAACCCAAAGTGGCACTAACTTACGGGGACAGGCATACGAGAATCAACATCGAGCATGTCGGTCAGCAGCATGCGAATCCGGGCTGTAGCACTGGGCTAACAGGACTCCGGGAACCCGGGCTGTAGCAGGCTAGGCAGGATTCCGGATGTCACCGCGTGACATTTCCCCGAAGGGACAGACACAGGAACGAAGTGAATCACATGCCGGCCAGTCAGGTGTCCCGAGCAGTAGTGCTGGGCTAGCAGGACTCCGATTCTAAGCCACACTGATCTAGCCTGTAACACCTCATATCACTTTGCGGCCTCACGCACGGTATTCCCACGGGTGCCGCCTTACCATGGCCCGGGACCGTTTGCGCCTTTTGGCTCATGTATATGATAATGTCGCTAGCATCCATATGACAGAGAACCCGGGCCGACATGACTAGTCGTGAACCCAAAGTGGCACTAACTTACGGGGACAGGCATACGTGAATCAACATCGAGCATGTCGGTCAGCAGCGTGCGAATCCGGGCTGTAGCACTGGGCTAACAGGACTCCGGGAACCCGGGCTGTAGCAGGCTAGGCAGGACTCCGGATGTCACCGCGTGACATTTCCCCGAAGGGACAGACACAGGAACGAGGTGAATCACATGCCGGCCAGTCAGGTGTCCGGAGCAGTAGTGCTGGGCTAGCAGGACTCCGGTGAACCGGGCTGTAGCGGACTACTATGGCTCATGGAAGCACAAGACTACATTTCCCCATAAGAGAGGCTACCAAGGATAAACAACTAGGTCGTCGGATCCCACACATACCAAGCATTTCAATCATACACGCAATATGCTCGATATGTGTAAATACAACATGGCATCACAACATAACTCTACGACTCAAGTACTTGTTCATTAGGCTCCGAGGAGCGAGATATTACAAACATGGGTCTTATGACCCAACATTCAGAGCATACAAGTCAAACACATGCGGAAGCTTAACATGTCTGAGTACAGACATCTACAAATGAAAAAGGCTGAGAAGCCTGACTATCTACCAGATCCTGCCGAGGGCACAAGATCGTAGCTGAGGTATCAAGCTAAATGTCGAAGTTCACATGGAACTACTAGCGAGACTGACGTCTCTCTGCAAAACATAAAATAAGCAAACGTGAGTACAAATGTACCCAGCAAGACTTACATCAGAACTATCTACATATGCATCGGTATCAACAAAGGGGGTGGTGGATTTTAACTGCAGCAAGCCAGCTTTGACTCGGTGGCTATCCTAAACTACGACTGCAAGTAACTCTTTTGAGGTGGCGCACACAAGTCCACATATTCACCATATCAATACACCACTAAGGATCCGCTCCCGTCTCCCTACGAGAACGCCATCCATAGCACTCACGCTTATCTTGCGCATTTTAGAGTATCCACTTTCACTTGTCTATGAACTGTTATAGGCAACCCAGAAGTCCTTTACCGCGGACACGGCTATTCGAATAGATCATATTAACCCTGCAGGGGTGTACTTCGTCACACACGCTCTCAGCACTTACCGCCGTTTACACGACATGTACTCGGCAACCTTCAAGCGGAAGCCCAACGTGGGTGTCGGCCACAGCCTACCTAAACACTCAAGTCTCTAGTCCAGGTTTATCGCCTATTCAGGTTCCATTCGCAGGGAGTCCGGCCGAGGTTTCCACATACGGCCCCGAACGATGTGTGCAGGGTTCCCGAGACACCAAACGGGCGCCCGGTACACCGTGCCACGTGCCTACCGCATCACAGCCCACCCCTCGGGTCAGCGCTGCCCACGGCCTCCAGCATACTACAAACACCAGAAACTACTTGCAACTCCTGGACAGAGGACAAGGGTGATTAAGAAGCCGAGAGGGTCCATTGGTTTCGGGCCCAATGCGTGGTAGTAACTGTATCATGGATCACAAACACAGAACTCAGTTCCTGAGGACGGCTTCAATGAGACAACCCACCATGTACTCCTACATGGCCTCTCACCGCTACCTTTACCAAATCGTGTTCACACACATAGCTCACACACAGTAGGACATGTTCATCACCATTCCAATTCATCCCCGATGAATCAGACCTGACACAACTCTAAGCATAGCAGGCATGACAAACAAGCAGGAATGAGTAGGCACATCAGGGCTCAAACAACTCCTACTCATGCTAGTGGGTTTCATCTATTTACTGTGGCAATGACAGGTCATGCAGAGGATAAGGGGTTCAACTACCGCAGCATGAAACTGTTGCATCGTTGTTGTCCTAATGCAGTAAAATAGAGCAGAGCGAGAGAGTGGGTTTGTATCGGAATGAACAAGGGGGTTCTGCTTGCCTGACACTTCTGAAGATAGCATTGGGTCTTCATTAGTGTCAACGATCACAGCGTCGGAACGACGTCTACCGAGGGGGAACAACACCGGCAAACAGAGAATAAACACAATCAATGCAATGCACAATACGATGCATGAACATGGCATGTATATGTGATGTTGTTTGTGCTAATGCAAACAGCAACAAGTTCAATGGAGCTCATTTGAATCAAGGATTCAAATGCAAACTCAAGTTAAGGGTTTATAAAGTGCATTAACATGTTTTGATATAAACAGAAGGTTTAAGTTGCTTTATCATGCATGAAACCAGTACAGATGGATAGATTGAATTTTTCTGATCATTTTTCATATATAAATCTTTTCATTCTGAGCTATAGATTATTTTCTATGATTTTTTGAAGTTTGTGGTATTTTCTGAAATTTCCTGTATAAACATAATTCCAGTAATTAAATTAATGCGTCAGCATTGCGTCAGGATGACGTCAGCAAGTCAACAGCAGCTGGTCCAGGTCAAACCTTACCAGTGGGACCTACTGGTCAGTGACACAGAGTCAGCTACAGAGGCTGACATGTGGGACCCGGTCAAAGCTGACGTGCCCAAGTCAACGTTGACAGGCGGGCCCTCTGTGGTTAGTGCTAATCTAGTAGAGAAATAAAACTAATTAGTTTAGGCACCGGGGCCCACATGGCAGTGGCTCTAGGGGTGGTTTAGCTGGGTCATTAGTGGCTAATGACGAGCCACGTCATCAGTCGCCGGAGTTTCGCCGGCGACGACCATTTCGCGCGGCGGAGATCGTCGGGATCTCGCTACAGCCCACGGTTTGAGGCGGGGTTTGCTCCTACGGATTGCTGGCGCTCCTGCGCATCTAGTGGTGGTAGCAGCAGCAGCTGGGATGGCCAGAGGTGACGGCGGCGAGCACTTCCGCGGCGGCCGGAGTACAGGCACGCTCGGACACAGCGTTTTGGTGCACGGGAGGACGAGCTGCGGGTTGCTACGGAGTCCTGCGGACTCGCTAAGCACGGGGGTGGGCTCGAATGCATCGTGGATGCGCTCTAGCTACGGCGGTGCCATGGCCGGCGGCGGTGAGCTCTCGGGCTCGGTTGGAAGACGGGGCTAGGGGACGAGAACGGAGGGGGAGAGTGAGGGGGAAGCAACAGGAGCTCACAGTGAACTCTATGGCGTCGTCGGAGAGGTCGGGGAAGCCCGGATGGTGACGAATCGAACGGGGCGGCGCTCGGAGCAGATGAAGAAGACAGCAGCGATAGCGGCGCTGCGGGGCGCTTCGGCGTCATGTGGCTCGGCGAAGAGGACGGGGACGTCACGGCGGAGCTCGGGGGCGCGTCGGAGAGGCTCGTAGATAGCTGTGGCCGTGGTGGAGCTCGTCGGCGGCGATGGCTACGTTCGGTTTCGGGAGAGAGAGCGGCAGAGGCGGGGATGACACGGGGAAGAGGCGAGAGGGACCGGGGTCGCGCGTGGCGTCGTCCAGACGCGTCGGGGAGGGGGCAGGTAGGCAGGGAGGAGTTGGCCTCCTCGGCCGTGCGCGTGCGAGCACGCAGCTGCTCCTACTGGCAGGAGGAAGACGACAGGAGGCGCCAGGTGGGCTGGGCCAGCGAGCTGGGCCGGCTACAGGTAGGTGGCCAGGTAGTCCTTCTCTCTCTCTCTCTCTCTCTCTTTTATTTGTTTTAGTTTTCTATTTCTTTGCATTTTGTTTTGATTTGATTTTAAAACATCAAATCATTTTTGAACTTTCTGTAATTGTTATATGAGCTCAGAAACTAGTCCAAGGTCACAAGCAACTTACAAAAATATTTGAACTTTATTTCTTATATAACAGAAATAGATTCAACTCAAATATGTCATTGATTTAATTCAAAAGGCCCAAAATAAATATTTCTGTGATTCCAAAAATATTGGTTTGGATTTTACCTCTTACCAATATTTTCACAGAATAATAGGAATATTTTCTTGGACTCATTTGATAAGTTTTAAATGTTGATTATTTTTAGAAGGTTTCTGAGGCTTTGAGAATTCCTCAATTCAAATTACATTTGAATTTAAACATGATGCTCACAAGGAAGCTAGCCTAGGTCAGACCAGAACTAGGGATTTGACAACTCACCCCCACTAAACAAGAATCTCGTCCCGAGATTCAAGACGTGAGTTAAGAAGGCAGAGGGGACACAAACTAACACAATCTTCATGATCCAATTGCTCTTCTTGAAGATGTTGATTCATTGCATCACCTTGATCTCGACGTCTTGCTTTGAGAACTACATCCAACATAACAATGAATAGAAAGAGAGAATTTTAGAAGAATCGATCTTTCTGAGATTCGAGCAACTTAGGATCGTCTTAGTGATCACAAGATCAATTCACGGAATGAGATATAGAAACATCTCTGGAGCTGAGAGGCAAAACATGCATCAGGAGGGGCGGAAGAAACAATTTGACGAGGGTTTCAAAGCAGCGAGGAAAATTGCCATGATTCCATAATGGGGCACCTGGGAAAGGTGACTCGTAGAATTATTACCTTAAGTGGCAAAAATAATTACTTTTGATATCTAGATCATTGAAACTCTCTATACCAGCCTAAGGCAATCACAATCGATCGTTTGGCGGAGTTCAAAGGAATGGCATACTCATACTAGAATGGATGATGCGGACTACCTTGTTAAAGACAACGCAATGGATGATTTTTGCTTATCATCGGAAATGAATGGGACTCATGTTAAGTCCACCTTTGAGGATGGATCTGGACAGCAACTGCTGAGAAGGGCAGCCCATGGAAAATTGGCACGACGGGGTGCAAGCTGGGAACAAAATGCAACTGTTGGGAATGTTCCAACCATCATATCTGCCTGAGATTCAGATCCGATTGGTGATAGGATACTTCAGACTCAGCATGTCTGAAAGAAAGTTTGCAACACAATTCGACGAGATGGCGTTGCGAGATTCTCAAGGAATGAACTAAGATAGCAAGCTCCAAAACATGAGCTGGCTCTGCTACAAACATGTGAACACGTTGTCCTAGACAAGCATGCCCACATGGTAGTCTTATAATAAAACACTATCGAGTTCAGGTTAGGATCCATCATCAAGGATTTCGAAGTCTTTACGCGCGCTAGACTTCTTTTCCTTGAACAAGTCAATCAGTGGCTTAGGGTGCTAGGGAACATATGGAATGAAGGTTGCAAGTCTCCAAACCACAGGATACTTCGCACGTATGCATGAATGGCTTGGGATGATTCCAGAGGAAGCAAAAACAAGATTTCTCGAATTCACGGCGGCAACTTGCATCGATTGCACGTGAACTTAGAGGAAGTCGCTACTTTCATCCAAACATATGCTTCATGAACGAAACATGAAGGCATTGTTTACAAAGTTTCCAACACTAGCTTAATGTTTAACACGAATCATGGGGGAGACAAGATGCTGCTGATGGGCTCAACAGCAACTCATCGGAATTTCCATATCACTGGACTTCCACCATCATGTGAACACGGTGATAGCATTGGTTAGACCTAAAAGATATAATGGTGTATGCTCGAGGGATCAACCACGAGTAAGACAACATTACGAGCATCGTTGGTTCTGATTTGACTTGACGATAGCCCATACTCAAATCAAAGATTGGTAAGATAATAGATCCAACAACTGATCACGAGGGTCAATCAATGAAGATATCATCTTTCTTTAACACACACACACACCAAGATATCCCTTAATGATGAACTAAGTCAGACAAAGCTTTTATCTTCCAACTCTCCAAGTTGTTGTTTAGCTCAACCAACTAGCTCAGGGGTATCCAACACAAATTCTTGGAGAAGGGGTGGTTTATAAGAAACCAACTTGATCACGAGCTCAACATAACGGTCAGGGAGCAACCTGGGGATACTTCCGAGAAGATATTCAGGAAATCACGAACCACCGATATGTTACTAGGCTCGAGACCAATCTCGCCTTTCAGGGCAAGACGATATGACCGAATAAGCAAGGACTGACACTATCCTAACTCATTGATCGAAATTTGCACCGGAAATAAGGACTGGGTAGCACGATCAACCTTAGGATGTGATTCAGTAACCAACACGCTAAGGATGAAATTATTGTCCTTCAACTACCAAGCAACGGAGTTGCTAGGAGTATTGATTTCACGCATCACGATTCACTTGTCGGTGTTCCGGTTACAATAACACGGGACTGAGAAATGAATGATGATGACGAGGAGTATCACTGCGTCAAGAATTCGTGAGAGATGGTGCAATTCTCATGACAATTCTGACATAAAGGGGGTAATACTCCGAGGTAGAACAGAACAAAAGCTGGATTGGCATTTTGATCTGCGGAATACAACTACTTTGACCAATCCAAGAAATGGACGAGGTACTGGAGTTTGTTTCTCCTAGTCATTCCGGATTAGAATGGCTTGACAGACCACAAGAATAATAGGCATCGATAACACAAATGCGCAATTACTCCTGACTATCAATTGATAGACGAGGGCTAGAAAATAACTAAATAGGGACAACCCAAAGGAACATATGTTTTTCTGAGTTGTGGATGCATGGATTAGTATGTCGAACAAATTCAACATATTTCTTCCGGATAACCCATGCAGAGGACGAAGGACTGGCAGAGTCACAATATGAATGGAGTACTCCTCAAGAGCGCCCTAGTTGTGATCTTTTGGTTAAAAGAACCTCTGCCATAATGGTTCATGGTATTTGGAAGAAGGAAATACCACGGACCTCGAGGACTGTCGCAAGGTTACTAATATCCTAAAGGAACGAGCAAACACTATCAACAGGAGGTAAGTGGAGTGAATCTTGGGCTCAAGAACCCAGAAATAGAATGCCTACTAACTAAATGGCATCACGGGATGCTTTCGAGAATAATGGCCAGAATCATCACACTGGGGATGCAAGCATTGCTAGATTACTAAGTGGTCCTCTAAGACACCTAGGGTCATAATAATAACTCCAACATATATGTCAAGGCAACAGAGTACCTCAACTCAACGATTAGTGTGGTTAATTTGGCCTAAAGGAACATCGAGAATGGAAAGAAGGGATTTGCAAATGCATCAGATTATTTAGAAGCCTGGGATGACTCGGACAGCATAACGGCTGTAAATGCTCAAAGGATTTGAGACATCCTACAAAATGGTGGCATAACCACTCAACATCACAATATAAACTTCTGGGATCAATGGTCAACATACGGAAGTAGTAGGAACTGAACTGAGGCTTAAATCCATCAATCCTATGAGTCTACGGATTAGTAACACGTGATCCTGATAGAAACATGAGAAGCCTAGTTCTTAATCCCCGTAGAAGAGAAGAGGGTGACTCAGATCAGAAGGGCATAAGGTAAAGGAGTAAAAAGAGCCTTACGTTCCCTCCCACAATCAATTCCCTTATATAACTAAAGCATTTCTAGACACAACTTCGACCAGTTTGGCTTGGTAAACCTATAGGCAGTCAGGCTCTGATACCAACGCTGTCAGGACCCCGATTCTAAGCCACACTGATCTAGCCTGTAACACCTCATATCACTTTGCGGCCTCACGCACGGTATTCCCACGGGTGCCGCCTTACCATGGCCCGGGACCGTTTGCGCCTTTTGGCTCACGTATATGATAGTGTCGCTAGCATCCATATGACAGAGAACCCGGGCCGACATGACTAGTCGTGAACCCAAAGTGGCACTAACTTACGGGGACAGGCATACGTGAATCAACATCGAGCATGTCGGTCAGCAGCGTGCGAATCCGGGCTGTAGCACTGGGCTAACAGGACTCCGGGAACCCGGGCTGTAGCAGGCTAGGCAGGACTCCGGATGTCACCGCGTGACATTTCCCCGAAGGGACAGACACAGGAACGAAGTGAATCACATGCCGGCCAGTCAAGTGTTCCGGAGCAGTAGTGCTGGGCTAGCAGGACTCCGGTGAACCGGGCTGTAGCGGACTACTATGGCTCATGGAAGCACAAGACTACATTTCCCCATAAGAGAGGCTACCAAGGATAAACAACTAGGTTGTCGGATCCCACACATACCAAGCATTTCAATCATACACACAATATGCTCGATATGTGTAAATACAACATGGCATCACAACATAACTCTACGACTCAAGTATTTATTCATTAGGCTCCGAGGAGCGAGATATTACAAACATAGGTCTCATGACCCAACATTCAGAGCATACAAGTCAAACACATGCGGAAGCTTAACATGTCTGAGTACAGACATCTACAAATGAAAAAGGCTGAGAAGCCTGACTATCTACAAGACCCTGCCGAGGGCACAAGATCGTAGCTGAGGTATCAAGCTAAATGTCGAAGTCCACACGGAACTACTAGCGAGACTGACGTCTCTCTGCAAAACATAAAATAAGCAAACGTGAGTACAAATGTACCCAGCAAGACTTACATCAGAACTATCTACATATGCATCGGTATCAACAAAGGGGGTGGTGGAGTTTAACTGCAGCAAGCCAGCTTTGACTCGGTGGCTATCCTAACTACGCCTGCAAGTAACTCTTTTGAGGTGGCGCACACGAGTCCACATATTCACCATATCAATACACCACTATGGATCCGCTCCCGTCTCCCTACGAGAACGCCATCCATAGCACTCACGCTTATCTTGCGCATTTTAGAGTATCCACTTTCACTTGTCTATGAACTGTTATAGGCAACCCAGAAGTCCTTTACCGCGGACACGGCTATTCGAATAGATCATATTAACCCTGCAGGGGTGTACTTCGTCACACACGCTCTCACCACTTACCGCCGTTTACACGACATGTACTCGGCAACCTTCAAGCGGAAGCCCAGCGAGGGTGTCGGCCACAGCCTACCTAAACACTCAAGTCTCTAGTCCAGGTTTATCGCCTATTCAGGTTCCATCCGCAGGGAGTCCGGCCGAGGTTTCCACATACGGCCCCGAACGATGTGTGCAGGGTTCCCGAGACACCAAACGGGCGCCCGGTACACCGTGCCACGAGCCTACCGCATCACAGCCCACCCCTCGGGTCAGCGCTGTCCACGGCCTCCAGCTTACTACAAACACCAGAAACTACTTGCAACTCCTGGACAGAGGACAAGGGTGATTAAGAAGCCGAGAGGGTCCATTGGTTTCGGGCCCAATGCGTGGTAGTAACTGTTTCATGGATCACAAACACAGAACTCAGTTCCTGAGGACGGCTTCAATGAGACAACCCACCATGTACTCCTACATGGCCTCTCACCGCTACCTTTACCAAATCGTGTTCACACACTTAGCTCTCAACAGTAGGACATGTTCACACACCTCCGATTCATCCCCGATGAATCAGACCTGACTCAACTCTAAGCAGTAGCAGGCATGACAAACAAGCAGGAATGAGTAGGCACATCAGGGCTCAAACAACTCCTACTCATGCTAGTGGGTTTCATCTATTTACTGTGGCAATGACAGGTCATGCAGAGGATAAGGGGTTCAACTACCGCAGCATGAAACAGTTGCATCGTTGTTGTCCTAATGCAGTAAAATAGAGCAGAGCGAGAGAGTGGGTTTGTATCGGAATGAACAAGGGGGTTTTGCTTGCCTGGCACTTCTGAAGATAGCATTGGGTCTTCATCAGTGTCAACGATCACAGCGTCGGAACGACGTCTACCGAGGGGGAACAACACCGGCAAACAGAGAATAAACACAATCAATGCAATGCACAATATGATGCATGAACATGGCATGTATATGTGATGTTGTTTGTGCTAATGCAAACAGCAACAAGTTCAATGGAGCTCATTTGAATCAAGGATTCAAATGCAACTCCAAACTTAAGCATTTTAAATGCCTTAATGTGTTTTGATATATACAGCAGGTTTAGGTTGGTTTGTCATGCATGAAACTAGTACAGATGGATAGATTGAATTTTTCTGATCATTTTTCATATATAAATCTTTTCATTCTGAGATATAGATTATTTTCTATGATTTTTTGAAGTTTGTGGTATTTTCTGAAATTTCCTGTATAAACATAATTCCAGTAATTAAATTAATGCGTCAGCATTGCGTCAGGATGACGTCAGCAAGTCAACAGCGGCTGGTCCAGGTCAAACCTGACCAGTGGGACCTACTGGTCAGTGACACAGAGTCAGCTACAGAGGCTGACATGTGGGACCCGGTCAAAGCTGACGTGCCCAAGTCAACGTTGACAGGCGGGCCCACTGTGGTTAGTGCTAATCTAATAGAGAAATAAAACTAATTAGTTTAGGCACCGGGGCCCACATGGCAGTGGCTCTAGGGGTGGTTTAGCTGGGTCATTAGTGGCTAATGACGAGCCACGTCATCAGTCGCCGGAGTTTCGCCGGCGACGACCATTTCGCGCGGCGGAGATCGTCGGGATCTCGCTACAGCCCACGGTTTGAGGCGGGGTTTGCTCCTACGGATTGCTGGCGCTCCTGCGCATCTAGTGGTGGTAGCAGCAGCAGCTGGGATGGCCGGAGGTGAAGGCGGCGAGCACTTCCACGACGGCCGGAGTACGGGCACGCTCGGACACAACATTTTGGTGCACGGGAGGACGAGCTGCGGGTTGCTACGGAGTCCTGCGGACTCGCTGAGCACGGGGGTGGGCTCGAATGCGTCGTGGATGCGCTCTACCTACGGCGGTGCCATGGCCGGCGGCGGTGAGCTCTCGGGCTCGGTCGGAAGACGGGGCTAGGGGACGGGAACGGAGGGGGAGAGCGAGGGGGAAGCAACAGGAGCTCACAGTGAACTCTATGGCGTCGTCGGAGAGGTCGGGGAAGCCCGGACGGTGACGAATCGAACGGGGCGGCGCTCGGAGCAGAGGAAGAAGACAACAACGATAGCGGCACTGCGGGGCGCTCCGGCGTCATGTGGCTCGGCAAAGAGGACGGGGACGTCACGGCGGAGCTCGGGGGCGCGTCGGAGAGGCTCGGAGATAGCTGTGGCCGTGGTGGAGCTCGTCGGCGGCGATGGCTACGTTCGGTTTCGGGAGAGAGAGCGGCAGAGGCGGGGATGTCACGGGGACGAGGCGAGAGGGACCGGGGTGGCGCGTGGCGTCGTCCAGACGCGTCGGGGAGGGGGCAGGTAGGCAAGGAGGAGCTGGCCTCCTCGGCCGTGCGCGTGCGAGCACGCAGCTGCTCCTACTGGCAGGAGGAAGACATCAGGAGGCGCCAGGTGGGCTGGGCCAGCTACAGGTAGGTGGCCAGGTAGTCCTTCTCTCTGTCTCTTTTATTTGTTTTAGTTTTCTATTTCTTTGCATTTTGTTTTGATTTGATTTTAAAACATCAAATCATTTTTTGAACTTTCTGTAAATTGTTATGTGAGCTCAGAAACTAGTCCAAGGTCACAATCAACTTACAAAAATATTTGAACTTTATTTCTTATATAAGAGAAATAAATTCAACTCAAATATGTCATTGATTTAATTCAAAAGGCCCAAAATAAATATTTCTGTGATTCCAAAAATATTGGTTTGGATTTTACCTCTTACCAATATTTTCACAGAATAATAGGAACATTTTCTTGGACTCATTTGATAAGTTTTAAATGTTGATTATTTTTAGAAGGTTTCTGAGGCTTTGATAATTCCTCAATTCAAATTTCATTTGAATTTAAACATGATGCTCACAAGGAAGCTAGCCTAGGTCAGACCAGAACTAGGGATGTGACATAAACCCAAATCTTATTTTCAAGTGTCCACCATACCTACCTAGGGATTGAGCAAGATCCCTGAAGTAAGTTGTCATCGGTGCAAAAGGGCAATAAAAATTGCTTCTAAATGTGTGATATCATTTAGTGTAAGGAAAAATTGAGCATTGCACGAACTTGTGATGGTGAAGAATAAAAGCGACAGACTGCATAATAAAGGTCGCTATCACAAGGGGCAATGTAACATGACGTTCTTTTGCACTAAGGGATTGTGCATACAAACAAATAAGCGCATGGCAACCTCTGCTTCCCTCTGCGAAGGGCCTATCTTTTACTTTTATGTATTTACTTTTATGCAAAGAGTCAAAATTTTCCTTCTATTCCTTTTTATTTTTCTCCTTTGGCAAGCATCGTGTGCTGAGGAAAGAACTAGGCACATATGTCCCGTTGAATATAGATAGCATGAGTTATTATTGTTGACATCACCCTTGAGGTGAATACGTTCGAAGGCGATACTATAAGCCCCTATCTTTCTATGTGTCCGGTTGAAACGTGTAGCTCATGTGTACGCGGTGAGTGTTAGCAATCATAGAATACTATATGATGGTTGAGTATGTGGGCTTGCCTAAATGCTCCTATACGTGACTCTTCCTGAAAAGATGATGAATTGTAGTTGCAAAGTTGACTGAGAACATAGTGTGTTGGTTTTTAATAGAGTTTTTTCTTTATACTTCAATAGTGTGATGAATTGTCACTTATTCATGAGAAGTCTATGATAAAAGTTCTATGGCAAAAGTCTTATGTTTAATTTTATTGTTGTTATAACAATGAAAACATGATGCTTCTATGTCCGTATTTTGTTTTTATCGACACCTCTCTCTCTCAAAGCATGTGGACATGTTTTTCGATTTCGGTTTTTGCTTGAGGACAAGCGAGGTCTAAGCTTGGGGGAGTTGATACGTCCATTTTGCATCATGTTTTCTTACTGTTATTTATGATGTTTTTATCCATAACAATGCTTTCTGGAGTAATTATAATGCCTTTTCTCTCATAATATGCAAGGTATACACAAAGAGGGAGAATTCCGGCAGCTGGAAATCTGGACCTGAAAAAGCTACGTCAGGCTACCTATTCTGCACAACTCCAAATGAGCTGAAACTTCACGAGGATTTTTTATGGAATATTTGAGAATTATTGGAGCAAATAACTACCAGAGGGGGCCCATCAGGTGGGCACAACCCACCTGGGCGCCCCAGGCAACCCAGGCGCGCCCTGGTGGGTTGTGCTCACCCAAGCGCACCTCCGGTGCCCATCTTCTGGTATATAGGTCATGTTGACCTAGAAAAAAATAAGGGCAGGACTTTCGGGATGGAGCGCCGCCGTCTCGAGGCGGAACTTGGGCAGGAGCACTTTTGTCCTCCGGTGGAGCGATTCCGCCGGGGGAACTTCCCTCTCGGAGGGGGAAATCATCGTCATCATCATCACCAACAACTCTCCCATCTTGGGGAGGGTAATCTCCATCAACATCTTCAACAGCACCATCTCATCTCAAACCCTACTTCATCTCTTGTGTTCAATCTTGTTACCGGAACTATAGATTGGTGCTTGTGGGTGACTAGTAGTGTTGATTACATCTTGTAGTTGATTACTATATGGTTTATTCGGTGGAAGATTATATGTTCAGATCCAATATGCTATTTAATACTCCTCTAATCATGAGCATGATTATCATTTGTGAGTAGTTACTTTTGTTCTTGAGGTCACGGGAGAAATCATGTTGCAAGTAATCATGTGAACTTGATATGTGTTTGATATTTTGATAGTATGTATGTTGTGATTCCCTTAGTGGTGTCATGTGAACGTCGACTACATGACACTTCACCATATTTAGGCCTAAGGGAATGCATTGTGGAGTAGCAATTAGATGATGGGTTGCGAGAGTCACAGATGCTTAAACCCCAGTGTATGCGCTATTCCGTAAGGGACCGATTGGATCCAAAAGTTTAATGCTATGGTTAGAATTAATTCTTAATACTTTTCTCATAGTTGCGGATGCTTGCGGGAGGGTTAATCATAAGTAGGAGGGTTGTTCAAGTAAGAACGGCACCTAAGCATAGGTCCACCCACATATCAAATTATCAAAGTAGCGAACGCAAATCGATCCAACATGATGAAAGTGACTAGATGAAAATCCCGTGTACCATCAAGAACACTTTGGCTATCATAAAAGACCGTTTTGGCCTATCCTTTGCCTCAAAAGGATTGGGCTATCTTGCTGCACTTTTGTTACTACTATCCTTACTTGCTCGTTACAAATTATCTTGCTATCAGACTACTCTGCTACTTACAATTTCAGCACTTTTAGACATTACCTTAATGAATACCACTTGTCATCTCCTTCTGCTTCTCGTTGGGTTCGACACTCTTACTTACCGAAAATAGCTACAATTGATCCCCTATACTTGTGGGTCATCAGTGTGCTGCTTCAATGGTGGAGGCAGTAAGAGGTCATGTCCGCCCTGAGCCGCCTTCAATGTTGAGCGGCGCGCTCTACAATGGCATGAACGCGGGCAGCTGGCGCCGGGCCGGAACGTGTGCGGGCGAGGGATGAGGGGTTTTGGTGGGCCATGGCTGTCGAAAAGCGGGCGTTGGATCGGTCCGGACTCCCGCAAAACCCCCACGTTTGACTCCGGTTTGGGGGAGAAATCACGTTCGGACCGCGCCGCGGATCGACATAGGCCCTTGTTGGATGGCTTCAGCTGTCCGGACAACGCGGTAAAGACGCATGCGGGAGGTTTGCAGGTTGGCGTTTGAGATGCCCTACCTAACGCTAAAATGTATGATTCAGTACGTGGTTGCCGCTGCATGCACGCACGGGCCCAATAGTGCTTCCTTGCTAGAGGCTATACTGATTCCTAAGAATCGCTTCACCTGTGGATTCATCAGCTACAACCGTGGATTCAGAAAAATCAGAAGGTTGTTGTTTGTGTACTCTATTATTGAACATATGTAGGAACCGTAAATGTTGTGAAATGTCTATAATGTCTATAAATGTTGAGTTTGAAAATGAATAAATTAACTGATAGAACTTCATATGCTACTGGCCAAATCCTGAATCTCTTCGAAGACATCCATCGGTTGAGACTGGGCCTAGAGGTAGCGAAAAGATGGACGGTGATGGCCGGAGGTCAAGGAGGGGTGGAAGCACTTAGATCCGGCTGCCTGGGCGGAGATTGTGGGTGCATGTAACAGAGGTTGGGGATGGGCGGACGGAGTTCGGCATGGGCGGAGGTGACCTGACGCGACCCGATCTGCCTGCCCAGGAGGCAATAGGGGCGACGCTGGTTTAGCCGCTGAAAGTCTGGGCGGGCGACGTTCTGTGTACCTCCCTCTGTTCGCTCGGGTGTAGAATAAAAGAGGGGAGGAGAACTGCTTGGTGTATCTATTGGGATGGTGGAATTTAGTTTGTAATAACGCGGACGAAGCTGGGTAGACTAGAAGTTGGATTAGTGGAATCTCGGGAATCACCGAAACTGCATTTTCCGGCTCGTGCCGCCTTGCAGTGTAGTTTTCAAAATCCTTAGAATTGATTCCTAAGGATCTAAGGTGGGTAGCCGACTGTTTGTTTCTAATTCTCATTTTCAAAGGAGTAGAATCCCATAATATGTAGCGGAAGCTCAAACAAAGGCCACATGAGTGGTAGATCCAGGAATTCAAGTTTGGATGTTTAAAAAGAATATTCACCGTAACAAAGCCAATTGGTTCACGACAATACAAATTGTTCATAATAGCAACAATATCTGAAAAGATGAAGGAAACTACAAAATAGAGAAGCAACTTATAACATGACCATACACTCTGTCATGGCTTGAAAGCGGGATATGACAACATCATCTTCACTTGAAAAAAGAATTCCCTCTCAGAAATGTAACCAAGCAATCATTCAAGAGTTGATTCCCCATTTTGTTCGGTAACTTGTTTCTCACAAAAGTGATTGAAGATAATACTCTCTCAAAACTAAATGTTACCATAGGTAGGATTAGCACCAATTTGGGAAGCTTTTAAAAAAGGTTATAAGTGGCACTTTTGTTTCTCTCAAGCATAATAGAAAGACCGATTATATTTTTGACCTTTCCAAACCTCTCATTTATAAGTTAATAATGAATTGTATAAGTTGATAAGAAATATGCATCAAATCTTCCTCCATGAAATCCATAGGATAAAGATGTGCAAGCTTAACCAAGTCCCCCTTATGATAAGCAGCAAAACAATTAACCGGACTGAATGATTCCATGCAATCAAGTAATTCAGTGTTACCTCATCAAACATATCTCCAAGCTCGCGAAGTTTCCTATCAATAAGATCCAAAAACATCTCAATATGGTAGCGATGGAGGTGCGTGAGGTTTTTGTAGAATCTTGAGGGTATTCTGGGCGGCTTTTACAGACCATCCATTTGAGGAACGTTGACCTTCTGCTGGACACAAATAGAAGTGACCTCTTCAAGAAAAGTTTCCCATCCACCATCATCTCTCATTAACTGTAATTGAATCATCGTCAAATGATAGAGTTCAAACAATGTCTTCATCTTTCTTTTGCAAAGCACGACTTAACCCATTGGTGTACGCAAATATGGTGTGCATCAAGTGTGCCATGAAAACAAATTCAAATGGATAAAAAAATGTCAACATAGTTTCAGCAAGAACTTGCCGAACTGAAGGATACACACGAAGAATATGCGTAATAGTTTTGTGGTGAGATCCCCAACAAGTATCACCCGGCATACTCAAACCCATCTCTTGATTCATGCCTTCACCACTTCCTATTTCCTCCGTCCAATCATCTAGGCATTTACTGTACTCAAGCCAATCATAAGAGTATCACCTGGTGGCGATCATGGCGTTGCACTGTTGGAAATATGCCCTAGAGGCAATAATATATGTATTATTATATTTTCATATTCATAATTATAGAGTTTATATTCTATGTTATAACTGCTTTGATCCTGGAATATGCGATTCAGTGAAAAACTCATATGCACGTGTGGAATGATAAACAGAATATAACAGGTTCCTAGTCTCGCATCTAGGACTAGCTGAAGTGTTTTTCATCATCACGTTTTCCGGATCTTAGAATATCGTTAAGTGTAACGATGATCCTAAAACAACATTGAGATTATAAAATTGGAAGAACGATCATATTGAATCGACCCAACCTTGTTTCTTATGAAAGCGTTAATATCGTTTGTAATCAATTGTAATAACATGGAGTGTTAACATTTGAACTTGCTCATTCTACCATGAGAGTATCGTAGTCACTTCTTCCCGAAGAGTCCCCATTTCCTCATCGTTTCTGGTGAAGCCTAGCTGCCACCCGGCAATTAGCCGCATTGCCCACCGTCTCTGCGTAGTAGCGCTGTGCCTCACCATCTTCTTTAATAAAAAACAGATTCACGCCAACTCTTCTTTCAAGAAAACGTGTAAATAAAGAGCCCACGCGCGCGCTCATGGATTGAATTAAGTGTGGTCACTATTTTATCCGTACCACAATATACACTAATAGAAAAAGGGTCAAATGTTTAGCTCATTAGTTCCGGTTTGAATTTGAGCCGGCACTAATGTGACCATTAGTGCCGGTTCCAACGGCTAGGCGGGCATCCCTTATTAGTACCGGTTCGTGCCGAACTTTTAGCGCTGGTTTGTGCCACGAGCCGGTAATAAAGAGAGTGGTGGCAGGATGTTGTCAGACTGGGGCCCCTCCAGCACCTTTAGTACCGGTTCGAGGCACGAATCGGTACTAAAGGTCGTCCTATATAAACCCTTCGTCCACCTGCATTTTGTTCTTCCCCCTTTCCCCGCTCCCTCTCCTCTGTTCTTCCCTTCTTCCTCTCGAGCTCATCCCAAATTTTGCCCAAAATTTGTCAAGATTTGCAGCCCCCATCCATTCAAATGATCACAAAGGTTAGCAACTTTTTCCTTTCATCTCTCATTGCTAGATTAGCTCTTGCCTTGGTTTATATAGTGATTAATTGTGGGTTTTAGTAATTTGGGAGGAATTATATGTGGTAGTATTTGATTTATATGCAATTTGAGGTCAAAATAACACTTAGTTTGCATATGTAGGAGTGGTTACTTAGTACCTTCTAAATCTCCGTCGTAACCACCGTCGATCGCCCGCACCGTCCCGTTGCCGGCACCACCTTGTGGTGAGCCTATTGTTCTTATCTTTTTATATAAAAAAAATCATGTTTGTGTGATTTGGATATATAGTTACTCATATAATTATCTTACCCGTACGTTGTTTGTTATACATAGTGTCATGGTTTTGATATCTGTCCCCGTCGGCCCTCGTTCATGTTATGATTCGGATGTGGTATATTCTCTTTTAAAACTATTTGTTGCATTTCGTGTTTATGACAAATTATGCCCATCAAGTTGACATAGATATTTTTATCTAGGAGGTATGTGAACCGGAAATTCCAACCGACCCTATTGTCGAGAGGTTAAATTTAGTTGAATGTGAAAACGAGTATTTGAAAGAAAAATTGAAAAGAATTGTGGGGGAGAAGATGGAATTGGAGTTGCATGTTGCCGATGTCGTCGATGATCACAAGATCAAGATGGAGAAAATGCGCTTGAAGATTAGAAAGATTAGAAAATATGCCATTGATAGTGAGGCTTGGTATCATTATGCTGTTGGATCAATTGTTACCTTAGTTGCGATCTTGATCGCATTTGTTGTTGCATTTAAATGCTTTAGCTAGAGAGTTATTTGTTTGTTGCATTTAAGTGTTGTATGAACTTTATGTATGAACTTGTATTAATTTGGTCTTTTCGGTGTTGTGTAATGAAGATGAGCCGACAATCTCTCGACTTCATTAATGGCATGCAAACTTTTCTACTTGTGGCTCAGGCAAACAAGCGGGCGGATGGTTTTATGCCTTGTCCATGTGCTGGATGCAAGAATGATCACAATTACTCTAAGTCAAGAACCATTCACGTCCACCTGTTTGAGTCCGGTTTCATGCCCCACTATAATGTTTGGACCAAGCACGGAGAAAGAGGGGTTAAGATGGAAGACAATGAAGAAGAAAAGGACGACGACATCTATCCTGGCCATGGGTTCCCTGAATACGATGATACAACAATGGGGGAAGAAGCTGAGCCGGTAATGCGGGAAGAAGCTGAAGAAGAGGCATTAGATGAGCCCGCTGATGATCTAGGTCGGGCCATTGCCGATGCAAAGATAAACTGCGCAAATGATTTGGAGAAGAAGAAGTTGCAGCGCATGTTAGAGGATCACAAGAAATTATTGTACCCAAATTGCAAAGCTGACAAGAAAAAGTTGGTCACCACACTGGAATTGCTGCAATGGAAGGCAGAGAATGGTGTATCTGACAAGGGATTTGGAAAGTTGCTGGTAATGATAAAGAATATGCTTCCAAAGGACAACGAATTGCCCGGGAGTACCTACGAAGCAAAGAAGGTTGTCTGCCCACTAGGGTTAGAGGTGCAGAAGATACATGTATGCCCTAATGATTGCATCCTCTACTGCGGTGAGTACGAGGATTTGAACGCTTGCCCGGTATGCGGTGCATTGCGCTATAAGATCAACCGCGATGACCCTGGTGATGTCGAGGGCGAGCACCCCAGGAAGAAGATTCCAGCCAAGGTGATGTGGTATGCTCCTATAATACCATGGTTGAAACGTTCGCTCCAAAACAAAGAGCATGCCAAGGCGAGCGATGGCACAGAGAAGACCGTAAGAAAGACGGAAAGTTGAGAGTACCCGCTGATGGGTCGCAGTGGAGAAAAATCGAGAGAAAGTACTGGGAGGAGTTTGCAGGTGACACAAGGAACGTATGGCTTGGTCTAAGCGCAGATGGCATTAATCCTTTTGGGGAGCAGAGCAGCAACCATAGCACCTGGCCTGTGACTCTATGTTTGTATAACCTTCCTGCTTGGTTGTGCATGAAGCGAAAGTTCATTATGATGCTTGTGCTTATCCAAGGCTCTAAGCAACCCGGCAATGACATTGATGTGTACCTAAGGCCATTAGTTGAAGAACTCTTACAGCTGTGGAATGGAACAGGTGTACGTGCGTGGGATGAGCACGAACAGGAAGAATTTGACCTAAAGGCGTTGCTGTTCGTGACCATCAATGATTGGCCTGCTCTCAGTAACCTTTCAGGATAGACAAACAAGGGATACCGCGCATGCACGCACTGTTTGGATGATACCGACAGTATATATTTGAACTATTGTAGGAAGAATGTGTACCTGGGACATCGTCGATTTCTTCCGAGCAGGCATCCCGTCAGAAAGAAAGGCAAGCATTTCAAAGGTGAGGCGGATCACCGGTCGAAGCCTCGCCACCGTACAGGTGCTGATGTACATGATATGGTCAAGGATTTGTAGGTAGTCTTTGGAAAGGGTCCTGGCAGACAACCTGTTCCGAATGACGCTGACGGACGCGCACCCATGTGGAAGAAGAATAAATAAAGCAATTTTTTTAAAAAAAGCCCGCCTGGGCCAGAGCGGCCTGCATACGACTAGAAACCCAACCTGTTGTTGGGCCAGGATGCAGCCCACAAGGCCCAGTAGGCCCACAGGGCAGAACAGAATAGGTAGGCCCAGAAGGCCTCTTTGCAGAGGAGCTCGAAGGAGCAGCCGCGGCTGGGTTTATAAACCAGTGCGGCTTCCCTTCGCTAGGCGAGGTGGGACTAAACTTTGCGCCCCTCGCCTTGCAGCACACCCCCCTTTAGTACCGGGTGGTAGCTCCAGCCGGTACTAAAGGGGGGTCTTTAGTACCGGTTGGAGCCACCACCCGGTACTAATGGGGGTCGCTTCCTGATACGTCTCCAACGTATCTATAATTTTTGATTGTTCCATGCTATTATATTATCTGTTTTCAATGTTTTTGGGCCTTATTAAACACTTTTATATTATTTTTTGGACTAACCTATTGACCCAGAGCCCAGCGCCAGTTCCTGTTTTTTCCCTTGTTTCAGTGTTTCGAAGAAAAGGAATATCAAACGGAGTCCAAGCGAAATGAAACCTTCGGAAAAGTTATTTTTGGAAAGAAAGCAATACGGGAGACTTGGAGTGCACGTCAGGGGATCAACGAGGAGAGCACGAGGCAGGGGGGCTCGCCCTGTAGGGGAACGTGACAGAAAACAAAAAATTTCCGACCTACGCACCAGCCCAGGACCACTATGGAGACTGCATACATGGTTTGATCTTTTTCGTTACCGACTCGTAGCGCAGCGGGAAGTAGAGTCGATGACGATCGGCGGTGCAGATCCCCGCAGCTAGGATTTACAACCTCCCAACTGCGAGGATGTATACCCTCATCTGCTCCTCAGACAGCCCTCCGGGAGGCGGTCGAACAGCCCCCCGGACGGTGTCGCGGACAGCCCTTCGGGAGGACCTCCGAAACTCGAACGGTCACTCGGACAGCCCTTCGGGAGGACCTTCGAAACTCGAACGGTCACACGGACAGCCCTTCGGGAGGCACTCACGAACTAAGACCGAAACTACGATCTCTCTACAGAGTTGCACACATACGGTGTCATCTATCCGGCAGGGCTTCGCCGTCCAGAACTAGTTCCTGCCGGAACCCAGACAGCCTTACGGCTCTACGAAACTCTTTTCGTGGGAGGGAGAGAAGAAGCCAGATAATGCATGGCATGTGTATGAGAGCAAGGGATGAGTGTGGAGGGCTGCCCCTCCACCTCTATTTATAGGAAATCCCAAGGGGGTAGGGTAGTTTCACAAAAAACCCAAAATGCACATGAATGAAGTCCTTCCACAAGGACCTAGGAGTGAAACCAAGGAACAAGAGGGTCCCCAAGGGGGGATACCCCATGTGGCCGGCCACACCCCCATGAGGGGCCCAAAAAATGGCTCCTATCCATCCATGTCATCCCCAAGATCTTTTGGAGCAAAGCCCCAAAAGGTGGCTTTCCATAAAGTAACCATAAAGCTGATTTTCACTATTCACGACGACATTTTTCAGCGTCTGATCGAACTGAAAATATTTATGTGGGCTAAGAACATTTCCAGTACCCACTAAAATGATTTTCAACGCGTTCCGAAACAATTCCGGTTTTAGTGATTTTCATCTGCGAAACGCATCTGAAGTGGCTCCGGCAGCTCCGGAACATTTCCGGTTTTTATCTCAGAAAATTCCAAAAAGCTTCCAGAATGATTCTGGCATCCTCCAAGAATTATCAGGCATGTGCCGAAACCAATTTGACTTAATGGTGTATCCCGAAACAACTTTTCGGTATCATCGAAACTTATCCGATGACCTCTCTCTGCGGTACGATTCCGCTGTCCGAAACTTTTCGGTGTCCGAAACTTTTTCGGTGATTTTCTCTCAGACTCCCTGTCTAGTATTCAGCAGATAGATGACCCTTAAGCGTGTGACCCTATAGGTTCGGTGAAGTATAGACATGACCCGGAACCCCTTCCGATCAATGATCAACATCGGAGCCGTGGACACCCATATTGACCCCTATACCCACACGAATAAATATTCGAGTGAACCTCCAGTTGCCGTGTGCTATTCCTGTTGCTTCGCGATATGTTACAAATACCCGAGGTGAGACATGTTGGCATTCCCGTGGATCAACAACTTGTCCACTATGCTAGTTACCTCGTTACCGGTATTGTTCTCTTTTCTCGTTATCGTGTTCCGGCATCCCCGTGATCAAATCACAAAGTGTCTGGCCAGACGATGATGGATACCGTAACACCGAGAGGGCCCAGAGATATCTCTCCATCGTCGGAGGAGCAAATCCCAATCTTGAGCTATCAAGTTACTTGACACACTTTTCCATGAACCCGTAAGCCGCCGTAATAGCCACCCATTTACGGATGACGTTTAACAAACCCCAAAGTTCATGAAGCAAGCATGAAGAAACTCGATACTCTCATGGTCTAAGGAATCATGCAAACGTTAACCATCTCTGTGTTATGTACCAATAAACTTGTGACGAATGAATCTCATAGCATAACATCAATTCGGGTCGATTCAACACAAATGTCCTTCCTGACATTGTGCCCTCAAAGTTGCTTGGCATAGACATGCCCATGATTGGGAAAACATAATCATCATGCAACACTTGAGCTAGTCTTAGAGGCACGACTAGGAATACATTTTACCGTTTATTATTCCACACGTGCATATGGGTTCTCCCCAGAGCCTTTATGGATATACGGGCTCGGGAACCACAGCAGTTATAGCATGGAACATAAACATAATTATGAACAAGGAGATAATCAATAACATTTATTATTGCCTCTAGGGCATATCTCCTACAGACTCCCACTTGCACTAGAGACAATAATCTAGCTTATGCTAATGCACTTCACACCTGTGGCACACCGGTGTAAATATGCTTCGCTTGTGGTATAGCCTGATGTCCAACGGATCTGACGACTTCAGTTCCGTGTGTATCTTTGCATGTCCTCGCGTTTTCACAAAATTCATATTTTGTGTGGACTTGGCTTTGTATGTATGTGAATCACAGGTCGAACCTGGATTCCTCAGACTGAGTTATGGAGCAACTACCTGCAGTAGTGTCCCATTGTCAAAAGCCATCTTGGAACTATACTAAGTTCATGAATGAACTATATGATTCAACATCTTCTTTGTCGCTTCTAAAGCGTCAACATACTTAGCCCTTGTTATAGAATTCGCCACAGTAACTAGTTGAACAAATTCCAACTAACTGTGCCACCACATTGTGTGTTACACAAAACCCTTAATTTAAATCGAAAATCGCATGGAGAAAAGATGAAGACTGTATCGATGTAACATTTTACAACGAACTCTTCATGATCTCTGCTTGCGAGAAAACCATGTCATCAGTACTTACTCTAGTACTCTGTGACATCTTTCACTGTTGTCCCATGATCAGTAATTTGATCACTTTGGTATCCATACTCGCAACACCTTGGGAGTATCGGACATATCTGGTTGTTTTACATACCATGGAATACATGATTAATCCAAACACAAAAGTGTGTGGAATCTGCATCATGTATTTTACTCATCAGTGTTTTGGGACACCGAGTCTTGCAAAAACTCTTTCCATGTGACTTTGGCAAGAATCACTCCTTGGCGTTTTAAATGCTAAAAGGTTTTAGCATCTTGTCAATATGTATTCATTGCTTAGCCCCATTAGGTAAATCTATCTCCATAGATCATCATGCCTAATATTGAGGCTATTTAGCCTAAGCACTTCATCGAAAAACTATTTTCAAATGAAGTCCTAATTTGTGTCAAGAAATTTATTTCCAATTACCAATGTGCCAAGCACATAAGAGTTTTAGAAATATTATTACGCTCCCACTTACTTTCTTGAATTAAAAGCATCTTCGTTACCCATTGATGAAGTCAAAACCCCTTTGACCATTTCATCAAAACACGAAGATTCCAACTCCATTTTGCTCTCTTCTGTCCATTGCTGGAACTCTGAAGTTTGCATACCTACTAGCATCCTCTGGATCGACAAATTACTTTGGACTGTATCATATACAAGTCCTAGCTTTCATTTCCATTAGATGGAAATCCTTTTATCATCCATGTTTCATATCTCATGATTGAAATATGTATTAATTGTTAGTTCAACCCGAACCGACTTTAAGCATCGCTACGATGAAAACAACCTCATCGTATTATTTCAACAAGTCGAGCTTTATGGATAAAACATTTTATCCGTATCAGTTTTAAGTTCCATAAATATTCGTTAGACTCTAAGTCTTCCGAAAGGTGTATCAAGGTTTTAATCTTGAATCACTTATATGGAAACTAACTCGGGTTGTATTGGCATTTAGCCAATTCCGGAGTCAGGGCCCATCAACGCTTCCTTGTGTATCGTAGGTATAATGTTGTCTAACAACAATATCTCGTTTGCGCACCTGAGAGGTTTGCACGAGCCTTGCCTACGTGGTTCAGCTGCAAGTTCGACCGAAGTTCATACATTTTATTGTAGAGACTTCTGTATCAGTCGCAGTAGGAAACTCTGGAATTTCTTCCAAGGTCTCTTTCCTTTGATCTGATGAAGATACTGTTTATCTCGTCGAGTTGCACTATTCTCCCACTCACCTTTTAGAAAGAACCATTCTCTTTAAAAGCACACCGTTTCGCGGCAAAACTATTTGCCTCGGTATAGTGAGGGAGGAATACCCAACATTTTGGTATAACCTACAAAGTAGCACTTGTCTGATTTGGAATAGGTTTGTAACCTTTTACACAAGCCCCATATTCCAAATGTTAAGAAAAGATATAACATGGTTGGGCGTACCATACCATGGCTTCATTTCAACAGACCCGATGTAGCTCTTTTCAGTGTAAAAGCCGCAGTCTCTAAAGCATCACTTTAAAAGGGATAATGGCAAATTTATTTATGTCATCTTTGACCTTACCATGTCATAAATGGTTTGATTACATCTCCACGGACTTTCCACTTGCAGTGGTGTTCCGGGAGGTGCAAGTTTATGAAACCCCTTTCACAACTCATCAGACATTCGCTAAACATGTAACTCAAATATTCCTTTGTGCAATCAAATTGCAGAAACATAATTTTCTTGTTACAATAACTTCTACTTCATTTTTGAGAACCTTTCGAATGATTTCAAAAGATCCAGACTTACGTCTCATCAAGTAAATATCCATATATCTACTTGAGTCATTTCTGAAGATAAATAAATCCACCACTAACAACACTTATCGGACTACACACATCAAATGTATGATCACTAATAAGTTTGTTGTTCGTTCCTTATGGCCTGTGAACGGTATTTTAGTCACTTCACTTTTCGGAGGAAAGTTGCAAGTGTCAGATGATTCAAAATCAAAAAGACTTCAAAATCCATCATAATGGAATTTTCCATGCGGGTTTCTCCAATGTGACCAAATGTAGTGCCACACTTGTGTGGTATTCTTTTAGTCTTGCGACATTTAGCGTCAGTGTTATGGATGTATCATATTACCCTCAATATTCATAACATACGTCCCATCGATGATGGAAGTATGGCCCTTATGTTATTCATAATACTTAACAACAATTGTTGTTTTTATGAACAACTCTTTTGCAACAAACATTGTGCAATGGGCTAGGTATGAACTCTAAATGAATTATGAAAGTAAACCCAGAGGTATTGTATTATTATCAATATTCATAACATACATCTCATTCATAATGAAAGTATGGCCCTTGTGTTATTCATAACATCGAACATAAAAAGTTCTCTTATGAACAACCTTCTTGCAAGATGCCTTATGCAATGGGATAGAGTTTGTAAAACTCTAAATGAATTATGAAAATAAATACAGACGGCAATACACCGATGGAAGGTATAGTAACATTTACTATGTTCCCTGTGTATACCTTAACCTCATTTCTAGCTAGTCTTTCAGGCCATAGTAGTTCTTACATCGAGTTGCAACAGAATGCAATCGAGCGGGCATTTTTGTGATGAACTCACAATACCCAAGAATTAGTGATTAACATGTTTAACCATAATTCGCAAGAACTATATCTTTGACCAGCCTTCTATACATCAAAAACTTGTATGACATTCATACATGAGCTGGATATTCCAGTCTTCTTTCCTTTTGCCTTTATACTTCTAGCAGTTTAACTTTTAGTATTTCTCCTACTCTCAGAAGAAGCACCCAACTTAAGAGTGGCATTAGCCCCGGACTTCCTAGGCGTGTAAGTCATACTAACACCCTTTGGACACTTCCTTTCTCTTTAAGTTGTTGTTTTATTCACCTTTCATTATATGACAGGCGTTCTTCTGGATCCCTTTCCCAACAGTCAAATGCATAGTAAACACTTTTACTAATACTTGCAAACAAACATTGCTTTGTTTGTATCTGAAAATAATTTTCAGTTCCATGAATATCATATAACTATCCCAACTTTCGAAGTTTGGGTTTCATGGAAGCAAACATATTCCACTTGACCGTAACAGAATTCTAGCTTTTGGATCAAAGGACGAGAGTCACATGATCCATAGCATTAGCGGGAGGATACGGAAAGCATGCGATAGGACAAAGTCCTTCTCGGCACTTTTGAGGACAATCCTCATATTACGGTACCAATCGTAAAGTTTTAACCAGATATTTAACAGCTATTCAATTTTAACAGGGAAGGTGGAAACGCGAGCCATTATTCTACAACTATTTTGCATATAACACTTAGACAATGTTCATAATTAATTGCACTAAGAATTAAACATGTTAATTCAACAGTGCGCTCCCACTCAAATCAATATCTCTCAAAATTGATTGTGAGTGATACAAGACCCACATTTCAATTGTTCGCCATTGGTGTAACACCACTGATGACGAAAAATCTCAACCGGTAGGCCAACTTGCCAATCACATCTCTATGTGACTCTTGTTCATCTTTCGATGCGTGTGTTCCGAGCTCATGACGGTCATGCCTGAACGTCAAGACAACCAAGTGATCTCGCTGCGAGGTCTCAACTCACCCGCCTCACACTTCTCTAATCGTTCGTACCCGTGTGACACGGCGCACCCCGAAAAGATAGGTGCCGTGACGGTGCTACACTTGGGAGAACACTAACTACTTGGTATTTTAAGTGAGAGATCACCCTAATAAAAGCGACTACCGCGCAATCAAGAAGGGTGCATCATAAGGGATAAACATCTCAGGCAATTCATAATAGCATGATATGGTATAGCCCTTTCTGACGGAGAAGTCTTTCATTTCTTCGTCTTCGGCATTCGCGTCGGTGTTCACCTTCGCGAAGATTGCCACCACCTTGTCGATGCACCAGATAATATTGCTATCTCATAGCTAACAAAATAATGCATTACAACAAGGTTGACACGCAGGTCATTAAAGTGCAATCATATGGCTCCAACCATCATGCCGAATCATGACACGCAGGTCATGTTAATCAAATTACATCATATAGTCATCTCATACATAATCGAATTAGTATGAGCACTGCTATACCACATCATATGCACATCCTGCAAAACCAAGTTAGACGCCTCTAATCGGTTTATGCAAAATTTATTTTACGTGGCTTCTAAGGTTTTGACTTAAACCGCAGCGACCAACGTTTTATCATCAAGTATGATTATTCAAGTTGCTAGATTAACATCTCGGGGTGTATGAAACACGGGATAATTAAATCTCGAGCCCCATACTAAACTTCGTCATACGCATGACCCCCGTGCAGATCATATCTGCAATGCCCTTTCATCTGCGAATTTCATCTTTCTTTTGACTACGGCAGAACCCAAAGAACTGATAGCACTTCCATGATCAATCAGGATCACGGATTGCCAGAACTTTGTCAAATTCCACCATGCTGTCTCGAGATTGAGCAAACGCAAATTCTAGGGAAGCAACAAGAACCTCGGGTAACAGATTTCATCTGTCACCCGCATAAATAATTTTCAGCAATAGATCTCATCTACTACCTAATTATATTATGCAATACCCATACATCTCCATGTATTCTAGATCGAAACCTGCATCTACGCATAGCACGGCTCTTGATGCCACTGTAGGGGAACGCGACAGAAAACAAAAATTTTCCGACCTACGCACCAGCCCAGGACCACTATGGAGACTGCATACATGGTTTGATCTTTTTCGTTACCGACTCGTAGCGCAGCGGGAAGTAGAGTCGATGACGATCGGCGGTGCAGATCCCCGCAGCTAGGATTTACAACCTCCCAACCGCGAGGATGTATACCCTCATCTGCTCCTCAGACAGCCCTCCGGGAGGCGGTCGAACAGCCCCCCGGACGGTGTCGCGGACAGCCCTTCGGGAGGACCTTCGAAACTCGAACGGTCACTCGGACAGCCCTTCGGGAGGACCTTCGAAACTCGGACGGTCACACGGACAGCCCTTCGGGAGGCACTCACGAACTAAGACCGAAACTACGATCTCTCTACAGAGTTGCACACATACGGTGTCATCTATCCGGCAGGGCTTCGCCGTCCAGAACTAGTTCCTGCCGGAACCCAGACAGCCTTACGGCTCTACGAAACTCTTTTCGTGGGAGGGAGAGAAGAAGCCAGATAATGCATGGCATGTGTATGAGAGCAAGGGATGAGTGTGGAGGGCTGCCCCTCCACCTCTATTTATAGGAAATCCCAAGGGGGTAGGGTAGTTTCACAAAAAACCCAAAATGCACATGAATGAAGTCCTTCCACAAGGACCTAGGAGTGAAACCAAGGAACAAGAGGGTCCCCAAGGGGGGATACCCCATGTGGCCGGCCACACCCCCATGAGGGGCCCAAAAAATGGCTCCTATCCATCCATGTCATCCCCAAGATCTTTTGGAGCAAAGCCCCAAAAGGTGGCTTTCCATAAAGTAACCATAAAGCTGATTTTCACTATTCACGACGACATTTTTCAGCGTCTGATCGAACTGAAAATATTTATGTGGGCTAAGAACATTTCCAGTACCCACTAAAATGATTTTCAACGCGTTCCGAAACAATTCCGGTTTTAGTGATTTTCATCTGCGAAACGCATCTGAAGTGGCTCCGGCAGCTCCGGAACATTTCCGGTTTTTATCTCAGAAAATTCCAAAAAGCTTCCAGAATGATTCTGGCATCCTCCAAGAATTATCAGGCATGTGCCGAAACCAATTTGACTTAATGGTGTATCCCGAAACAACTTTTCGGTATCATCGAAACTTATCCGATGACCTCTCTCTGCGGTACGATTCCGCTGTCCGAAACTTTTCGGTGTCCGAAACTTTTTCGGTGATTTTCTCTCAGACTCCCTGTCTAGTATTCAGCAGATAGATGACCCTTAAGCGTGTGACCCTATAGGTTCGGTGAAGTATAGACATGACCCGGAACCCCTTCCGATCAATGATCAACATCGGAGCCGTGGACACCCATATTGACCCCTATACCCACACGAATAAATATTCGAGTGAACCTCCAGTTGCCGTGTGCTATTCCTGTTGCTTCGCGATATGTTACAAATACCCGAGGTGAGACATGTTGGCATTCCCGTGGATCAACAACTTGTCCACTATGCTAGTTACCTCGTTACCGGTATTGTTCTCTTTTCTCGTTATCGTATTCCGGCATCCCCGTGATCAAATCACAAAGTGTCTGGCCAGACGATGATGGATACCGTAACACCGAGAGGGCCCAGAGATATCTCTCCATCGTCGGAGGAGCAAATCCCAATCTTGAGCTATCAAGTTACTTGACACACTTTTCCATGAACCCGTAAGCCGCCGTAATAGCCACCCATTTACGGATGACGTTTAACAAACCCCAAAGTTCATGAAGCAAGCATGAAGAAACTCGATACTCTCATGGTCTAAGGAATCATGCAAACGTTAACCATCTCTGTGTTATGTACCAATAAACTTGTGACGAATGAATCTCATAGCATAACATCAATTCGGGTCGATTCAACACAAATGTCCTTCCTGACATTGTGCCCTCAAAGTTGCTTGGCATAGACATGCCCATGATTGGGAAAACATAATCATCATGCAACACTTGAGCTAATCTTAGAGGCACGACTAGGAATACATTTTACCGTTTATTATTACACACGTGCATATGGGTTCTCCCCAGAGCCTTTATGGATATACGGGCTCGGGAACCACAGCAGTTATAGCATGGAACATAAACATAATTATGAACAAGGAGATAATCAATAACATTTATTATTGCCTCTAGGGCATATCTCCTACACGCCCACCCCTCTTGGGCACGCCGTCCACCCTCGTGGGCCCCTCGTGGCTCCCCTTACCGACTTCTTTCGCCTATATATTCCCATATACCCTAAAACCTTCGGGGAACAGAAGAGATCGGGAGTTCCGCCACCGCAAGCCTCTATAGCCACCAAAAACCAATCGGGACCCTGTTCCGGCACCCTGCCGGAGGGGGGAACCTTCACCGATGGCCATCTTCATCATTCCGGCGCTCTCCATGACGAGGAGGGAGTAGTTCATCCTCGGGGATGAGGGTATGTACCAGTAGCTATGTGTTTGATCTCTCTCTCTCTCTCTCTCGTGTTCTTGAGGTGATACGATCTTGATGTATCGCGAGCTTTGCTACTATAGTTGGATCTTATGTTGTTTCTCCCCCTCTACTCTCTTGTAATGTGTTGAGTTTTCCCTTTGAAGTTATCTTATCGGATTGAGTCTTTAAGGATTTGAGAACACTTGATGTATGTCTTGCGTGGGATAACCGTGGTGACAATGGGTTATTCTATTGATTCACTTGATGTATGTTTTGGTGATCAACTTGCGGGTTCCGCCCATGAACCTATGCATAGGGGTTGGCACACGTTTTCGTCTTGATTCTCCAGTAGAAACTTTGGGGCACTCTATGAGGTTCTATGTGTTGGTTGAATAGATGAATATGAGATTGTGTGATGCATATCATATAATCATACCCACGGATACTTGAGGTGACATTGGAGTATCTAGGTGACATTAGGGTTTTGGTTGATGTGTGTCTTACGGTGTTATTTTACTACGAACTCTAGGGCTGTTTGTGACACTTATAGGAATAGCCCAATGGATTGATCCGAAAGAATAACTTTGAGGTGGTTTCGTACCCTACCATAATCTCTTCGTTTGTTCTCAGCTATTAGTGGCTTTAGAGTGACTCTTAGTTGCATGTTGAGGGATAGTTATGTGATCCAACTATGTTATTATTGTTGAGAGAACTTGCACTAGTGAAAGTATGAACCCTAGGCCTTGTTTCCTATCATTGCAATACCGTTTGTGCTCACTTTTATCATCAGTTACCTTGCTGTTTTTATATTTTCAGATTACAAAAACCTATATCTACCATCCATATTGCACTTGTATCACCATCTCTTGGCCGAACTAGTGCACCTATACAATTTACCATTGTATTGGGTGTGTTGGGGACACAAGAGACTCTTTCTTATTTGGTTGCAGGGTTGTTTGAGAGAGACCATCTTCATCCGACACCTCCCACTGATTGATAAACCTTAGGTCATCCACTTGAGGGAAATTTGCTACTGTCCTACAAACCTCTGCACTTGGAGGCCCAACAACGTCTACAAGAAGAAGGTTGTGTAGTAGACATCAAGTTCTTTTCTGACGCCGTTGCCGGGGAGGTGAGTGCTTGAAGGTATATCTTTAGATCTTGCAATCGAATCTTTTAGTTTCTTGTTTTATCACTAGTTTAGTTTATAAAAGAAAACTATAAAAAAATGGAATTGAGTTTGTCTCATACGCTTCATCTTTTTAATATCTTTCGTGAGGATGATGAAAAGGAAAATTGTGCTCAAGTGCTAGAAGAAGAAGTCTATAAAATGTTTGGCACTAATTCTTTGAATGATGAGCATGATTGCAATGTTGTTAGTATGAACTCATTGAATATCCATAGTACTAATGATGATTGCACTAGTTATGATGAAAATGTCTCCTATAAACATGTCAATTTTTGTGGAGTGCATTGGGTTTGCAAGTACACACCAAATAGGGAAGATAGATATTGCAAGAGGCATAAGCATTTAGAAACTAAATTGTTGCAAGAAAGGCTAGATGTTTGTGCTGAAAATTTAAATTTTCTTAGCCGTACTTGTGAACTTTGCAATGAACGGGGTCATTTAACTATCCAATGCAAATTGTTTCATGATCTAATCATGTCCAAAAATTGTGATGACTTGATTTCCCTTGCACATTATAATGAACTTAGTTTGCTTATGGGTTACGAAGAAATGAAACGTATAACTAAGCATCTTCCAGAATTTGCCCGTTATAAACTTCTTGATTTTGATCTAGAAGAAATTTATATGTATTGTGCGGTGAATTGCATTGAAAATCCTTATATTGCCAATTACATAAAGAAAAGAAAGCAAATAGAAGATGAAGAGAATACTAATGAACGGGAAGAGACTTCCCAATATCCTCCTATTATTTCTTATGATGAACCAGGTAACGGGGAGGAGCCTTCTATTCAACCAATCTCATTAATAAGGAGCTCCAAAAAGAGGATTGAACCCACACATGATGTGGTGAAGAAGAAGAAAAGAAAAGGGAAGAGAGGTACAAAGATATCTCTCCCAAATAATGTTGCTCCTATTATTGTTGTGCCTCATGAAAATGAATCAAAAATAATTGTGGAAGATGATGCACTTGATGATGATCTAGTTATGCCTATTGCTTGTTGTGATGATTATGATTGGGAAGATAATGATACTTCTTATGATCTTGAAAATCTTTTTGGCACTTGCTTGGAATATGATAATTGCTATACTATTGGTGTTATCCATACTATTAATGATGAGAGTGATTATGCTTATGATATGAAAAGGCCCAAGCTTGGGGAAGCTATGTTTGATGAGAATGACATATTTGAGAATATATTTGCTGAAATTAATGTTTGTCCCAAGCTTGGGGATGCTACGTTTAATAAAGATTATATTTTTAGCCTCCCAAGTTTTGATATGCAAAGTTGTTATGATGATAGCATGCCTTCTACCTATGATGATTATAGTGATGAAAGTGGGTTTGGAAGAGTGTCAACTTTAGGAAGTAATAATCCCACTATTTTGGAGGACGTTGAATCTTATAATATTTCTGAAAGTGGATTTGGAGAGGTCATGACTTTATTTAGTGATGTATCCACTATCTTGGAAGAGGTTTCAATTGATTATGATGAGAACAAAGTTGCTACTTATGATGATTATTGTGATGAAACTTATGCTATAAAGAGTAGTGATGATTATATTTATAAAACTTGTCATGATTATGATTACCCTTTTTCTGAACATTACTCTTTTCATGTGGAAACAATTTATAGTATTCAAGTCTCTTATGATACTCCCACTATTCCGAATGAGAAGAATTTTGCTCATGTGGAGAGTAGTAAAATTTCTATGCAAGTAGATCATGAAAAGAATGCTTTTGGTGCTGGTTATATTGTTGAATTCATTCATGATGCTACTGAAAATTATTATGAGGGGGGAATGTATGCTTGTAGGAATTGCAATAATATCAAGTTTCCTCTCAATGTGCTTAAAGTTTGAAAGTTATGCTTGTTTTGCCTCCCTATGCAAGTTGATTATTGTTCCCATAAGTTGTTTGCTCACAAAATCCCTATGCATAGGAATTGGGTTAGACTTAAATGTGCTAGTCATATTCTTCATGATGCTCTCTTTATGTTTCAATTCTTATCTTTTATGTGACCATCATTGAAATCATCATGCCTAGCTAGAGGCGTTAAACATTAGCGCTTGTTGGGAGGCAACCCAACTTTATATTTGTTCTTTGCTTTTTGTTCCTGTTTAGTAATAAATAAATCATCTAGCCTCTGGTTAGATGTGGTTTTATGTTTTAATTAGTGTTTGTGCCAAGTAAGACCTATAGGATCTTCTTGGATGATAGTTATTTGATCTTGCTGAAAATTCCAGAAACTTTCTGTTCACGAAAACAATTGTTTAAAATCACCAGAACGTGATAAAATACTGATTCCAATTGCAGAAGATGAATAATCAAATTATCTAGGTTGTCCTATTTTGGTAGATTTTTCTGAGTTCCAGAAGTTTGCGTGAGTTACAGATTACTATAGACTGTTCTGTTTTTGACAGATTCTGTTTTTCGTGTGTTGTTTGCTTATTTTGATGAATCTATGGCTAGTAAAATAGTTTACAAACCATAGAGAAGTTGGAATACAGTATCTTTAACACCAATACAAATAAAGAATGAGTTAGTTACAGTACCTTAAAGTAGTGGTTTGTTTTATTTTGCTAACGGAGCTCATGAGTTTTCTGTTAAGTTTTGTGTTGTGAAGTTTTCAAGTTTTGGGTAAAGATTCGATGGACTATGGAATAAGGAGTGGCAAGAGCCTAAGCTTGGGGATGCCCAAGGCACCCCAAGGTAATATCCAAGGACAATCAAGAGCCTAAGCTTGGGGATGCCCCGGATGGCATCCCCTCTTTCGTCTTCGTTCATCGGTAACTTTACTTGGAGCTATATTTTTATTCACCACATGGTATGTGTTTTGCTTGGAGTGTTATTTTATTTTCTTTTGTTTTGCTTTCTGTTTGAATAATATCCCAAGATCTGAAATTCTTAAATGTTAGAGAGTCTTCACATAGTTGCATGATTATTCGACTACTCATTGATCTTCACTTATATCTTTCGGAGTAGTTTGTCATTTGCTCTAGTGCTTCACTTATATCCTTTTAGAGCACGACGGTGGTTTTATTTTGAAGAAATAGATGAACTCTCATGCTTCACTTATATTATTTTGAGAGTCCTAAACAGCATGGTAATTTGCTTTGGTTATAAATTTAGTCCTAATATGATGGGCATCCAAGAGGGATATAATAAAAACTTTCATATAAAGTGCATTGAATACTATGTGAAGTTTGATTCCTTATGATTGTTTTGAGATATGAAGATGGTGATATTAGAGTCATGCTAGTAGAGTAGTTGTGAATTTGAGAAATACTTGTGTTAAAGTTTGTGATTCCCGTAACATGCACGTATGGTGAACCGTTATGTGATGATGTCGGAGCATGATTTATTTATTGATTGTCTTCCTTTTGAGTGGCGGTCGGGGACGAGCGATGGCCTTTTCCTACCAATCTATCCCCCTAGGAGCATGCGCGTAGTACTTTTTTGATAACTAATAGATTTTTCAATAAGTATGTGAGTTCTTTATGACTAATGTTGAGTCCATGGATTATACGCACTCTCACCCTTCCACCATTGCTAGCCTCTCTAATACCGCGCACCTTTCGCCGGTATCATACACCCACCATATACCTTCCTCAAAGCAGCCACCATACCTACCTATTATGGCATTTCCATAGTCATTCCGAGATATATTGCCATGCAACTTTCCATCGTTCTGTTTATTATGACACGCTCCATCATTGTCATATTGCTTTGCATGATCATGTAGTTGACATCGTATTTATGGCAAAGCCACCTTTCCTAATTATTTCATACATGTCACTCATGAGTCATTGCACATCCCGGTACACCGCCGGAGGCGTTCATATAGAGTCATATTTTGTTCTAAGTATCGAGTTGTAATTCTTGAGTTGTAAGTAAATAAAAGTGTGATGATCATCATTATTAGATCATTGTCCCAGTGAGGAAAGGATGATGGAGACTATGATTCCCCCACAAGTCGGGATGAGACTCCAGACGAAAAATAAATAAAAAAAGAGGCCATAAAAAAAGAAGAGAAAAGGTCCAAACAAAAAAAACAAAAAAGCAAAAAAAATGAGAGAAGGGACAATGCTACTATCCTTTTACCACACTTGTGCTTCAAAGTAGCACCATGATCTTCATGATAGAGAGTCTCCTATGTTGTCACTTTCATATACTAGTGGGAATTTTCATTATAGAACTTGGCTTGTATATTCCAATGATTGGCTTCCTCAAAATGCCCTAGGTCTTTGTGAGCAAGCGAGTTGGATGCACGCCCACTTAGTTTCTTTTATTGAGCTTTCATATACTTATAGCTCTAGTGCATCCATTGCATGGCAATCCCTACTCACTCACATTGATATCTATTGATGGGCATCTCCATAGCCCGTTGATATGCCTAGTTGATGTGAGACTATCTTCTCCTTTTTGTCTTCTCCACAACCACCATGCTATTCCACATATAGTGCTATGTCCATGGCTCATGCTCATGTATTACGTGAAGACTGAAAAAGTTTGAGAACATCAAAAGTATGAAACAATTGCTTGGCCTGTCATCGGGGTTGTGCATGATTTAAATATTTTGTGTGATGAAGATAGGGCATAGCCAGACTATATGATTTTGTAGGGATAGCTTTCTTTGGCCATGTTATTTTGAGAAGACATGATTACTTTGTTAGTATGCTTGAAGTATTATTATTTTTATGTCAATATTAAACTTTTGTTTTGAATCTTATGGATCTGAATATTCTTGCCACAATAAATAAAATTACATTGAGAATTATGTTAGGTAGCATTCCACATCAAAAATTCTATTTTTATCATTTACCTACTCGAGGACGAGCAGTAATTAAGCTTGGGATGCTGATACGTCTCCAACGTATCTATAATTTTTGATTGTTCCATGCTATTATATTATCTGTTTTAGATGTTTATGGGCCTTATTAAACACTTTTATATTATTTTTGGGACTAACCTATTGACCCAGAGCCCAGCGCCAGTTCATGTTTTTTCCCTTGTTTCAGTGTTTCAAAGAAAAGGAATATCAAACGGAGTCCAAACGGAATGAAACCTTCGGAAAAGTTATTTTTGGAAAGAAAGCAATACGAGAGACTTGGAGTGCACGTCAAGGGGATCAACGAGGAGAGCACGAGGCAAGGGGGCGCCCCCACCCCCTGGGCGCGCCCTCCCCCCTCGTGGCTCCCCTTGCCGACTTCTTTCGCCTATATATTCCCATATACCCTAAAACCTTCGGGGAACAGAAGAGATCGGGAGTTCCGCCGCCGCAAGCCTCTGTAGCCACCAAAAACCAATCGGGACCCTGTTCCGGCACCCTGTCGGAGGGGGGAACCTTCACCGGTGGCCATCTTCATCATCCCGGTGCTCTCCATGACGAGGAGGGAGTAGTTTCACCCTCAGGGCTGAGTGTATGTACCAGTAGCTATGTGTTTGATCTCTCTCTCGTCTTCTTGAGGTGATACGATCTTGATGTATCGCGAGCTTTGCTACTATAGTTCGATCTTATGATGTTTCTCCCCCTCTACTCTCTTGTAATGGATTGAGTTTTCCATTTGAAGTTATCTCTTCGTTTGTTCTCCGCTATTAGTGGCTTTGGAGTGACTCTTTGTTGCATGTTGGGGGATAGTTATGTGATCCAATTATGTTATTATTGTTGAGAGAACTTGCACTAGTGAAATTATGCACCCTAGGCCTTGTTTCCTATCATTGCAATACCGTTTGTGCTCACTTTTATCATCAGTTACCTTACTGTTTTTATATTTTCAGATTAAAAAAAACTATATCCACCATCCATATTGCACTTGTATCACCATCTCTTCGCCGAACTAGTGCACCTATACAATTTACCATTGTATTGGGTGTGTTGGGGACACAAGAGACTCTTTGTTATTTGGTTGCAGGGTTGTTTCAGAGAGACCATCTTCATCCTACGCCTCCCACGGATTGATAAACCTTAGGTCATCCACTTGAGGAAAATTTGTTACTGTCCTACAAACCTCTGCACTTGGAGGCCCAACAACGTCTACAAGAAGAAGGTTGCATAGTAGACATCACTTCCCGCCGCTCCGCCTGGCAAAATTTGACCTTTAGTACCGGTTGGTGGCGCCAACCGGTACTAAAGGACCATCATATATAAGCAGCACTTACAAATTTCGTGATTTTTCATCTGCGTCTTCTCCTCAGCCCCGCCCGCCGCCCCCCGTCGCCACCCCTCGTCGCCGCCCCATCCCCGTCGTCGCCGCCCCGGCCGTCCGGCCCCGTCCCCGTCCCCGTCATCGCCATCCGCGTTGTCGGCCCCCGTCGCCTCGCCTCGCCGGTGAGCTCCTGCCCCGGCCGCCATGTCCACACACACATTGTTAATTAGTTGTAAAATTGTTAGTATTTTTTATGTTTTTTAGTTATAGAAATATTTATAGAAATGTTAGAAATTTTTCTGTTTTTTAGTTATAGAAATGTTAGAAATTTTGCTGGTTTTTAGTTATAGATAGAAATGTTAGAAATTTTTCTCTTTTTTAGTTTTAGAAATATTAGAAATGTTAGTTATATAGAAATGTTAAAAATTTAGTTATCACAATCCAATAATTTAAAATATGTTACTTTTTGCGGTCATATAGTATATGTTACTTTTTGCATGTTAGTTATATAGAAATGCTCAAGATCACTGTTGGACAACTCCTCGAGATCGAGCCGATGTCTCCCCTTAGAGAGGAGGAAATAAAACGGAAATATGTCCGCGGCAAACCTTTGGTCGAGCCCGAGGAGGTCAAGAACCTTCCAACGAGAATGTATGAATTGCATGATTGGTACATAAAAATTACCAAGAGTTCCAATCGAGAGTCCCTCATGGTGCAAGTCAAGGAAGAGCATTACTTCCATAAGAAAGCTCTGCCGTTGAGTATTCGGAACTATTTCAGTTATTCAATCAAGATGCACTCGACAAATCTATCGTCAGTTGCTATTGTCTGTAAGTGATTTCTTTCTGTAATTTAAGTCTCAAGCTAGCTGTAGTGCTCACTGATTGATCATTAATTACCTGTAATTATATATCCTCACTATATATTCTTTTCTGTGGTATTATGCAGGATGAAGATGTATGAAATGAAAAAAGCTGGACACTATGGCATTGGGTTCATTGACACAAATACCATTAATGAACACACATGGAAATTGGAATGGTGTAAAGCAGATGTAGAGAACAAAATGCTAGAGTTCTTGAAGCCCCTCAATATCAATGAAGATATACTACTTCCTTACAACTTCCTGTGAGTCACACTGTCTTGTACTACAAATTCTGTTTTTGCTTATACTAGCTAGCTAGATGTTGATTAGTGTTATGCACATGCCCGCTTAATTAAGACATGCAAACGTGTGCGCATGCAGTTACGAGTGGATCATGTTAGTCATTAAAGTGGAAGAAGGAACCGTTGAAGTACTGGACTCGCTACTTAAAAAAGAAAGTGACTTCACCATCTCGAAGGGGATAGTCAACACGTAATTTCAATCACTATTAACTATATCTCTACCTATTTAGTTTGTCATTTTCCTGATATCAACTATTTAATAACCCTTATTCATTTTCTTTGCCGGCCGGCAGGGCTTGGACAAAGTTCATCAAGGTGACTCCAGGCAAATGGCAACAAAAGCTGTTTTGGTATCGACCCAAGGTAAGTAATTAAGTAGTACTAGCTAGCTATCATCTCTTTAATTCTTGTTTCAATACCATTAATTAATTATCATGCTTGATTAATTATTACCTGATTAAATTCAATTCTCAAAAAGGCCCTGAAGCAGGCGCCCGGGACTGATGTGTGTGCATTCTACATTTGTGAGAACATTCGCATGATGGCGTCCGAAATGAGCAAATCTGATAGACAGCAATGGGTACGTTTGACAGAACACTATTCACAATTTTTACATGATTATCGATATCTAGTCACACAACTAATATACACATGCATGCATATTGATCTCCTTCTTAACAGTTCAAAGACGTGCGGGAGAAGCTCCTACCAACGGAGCGCATACGAGCACTTCAAGAGGAAATAGCGGGATTTTTGCTCGACCAGGTCATAGATCCCAAAGGAGAATACTATTACCCGCTACCGCCCCCATGAACCACTCCCAATTGTCATCGTGCTCCGAAGGCACCAAGGCAACATGTAGGAGAAATTGTATATATACCTAATTGTATATATATACATGTGTATGTGTGAATAATGGTGGTTGTGAGACATTCTATGATATATACCTAATTGTATATATATATATGATCGGTTCTACGAGAAATTCTATATATTTATATATATACATAATGTGTACAATATGTAGTATCGTAAAATACCAGCAAACGAGAAAGAATTAAATGAAAAGCACAAAATTAAAGAAAAAGAAATCATGAATCCAGAACCCCCCCCCCCCCCCCAACATTTTAGTACCGGTTGGTGTTACCAACCGGTACTAAAGTGCTCTCCGCCCCCGGCGCTGGCTCGTGCCACGTGGTGGCCCTTTAGTGGCGGTTCGTTCAGAACCGGTACTAAAGGGGGACCTTTAGTTCTCACTCTTTAGTGCCGGTTGCAGAACCGGCACTAAAGGCCCTTACAAACCGATGCTACAGCCCGGTTTTGCACTAGTGATAAGACGTTTTTGCAGTTCAATGATAGAGAGGCAGTAGGACGTACGTCTCTGGTCTATGTCTATCGCCCTCCAAATGGAAATTCGAGAGCAGGGTAGTAGCATGGGGTGGCGGATTTTGCGTGCCGGCCGTATCCTCTCCTCGCTCGTGGCCACAGGAGGAGGGGCTGACCAACGGCCGTGTCCTGACATCGCACCTGAACGGTGACTTCAGCAAGCAGCAGCAGCTGGGAATGCACATGCTCGCTCCATGGAGGGAGGCCCTGCGCGGGCAGGATCAGCCTCGATGACAACATGGCGCAGATCCTGTAGGCTCGTGCAGTTCACCACCTTAGCGATCGACACGGCCGGTAATAATTAACCAGAACTCTGATGCGTGCAGCACTACGGGCAGGGTGAAGGCCAATTCTGACGGTGCATACTCAAAAAACCGAGACAAAGGAGGTGCAGGTATTGTGCTAAGGGATCAGTACGGCGCCTTCAGAGCTGCGGCGTGCCACTCCTACAGCCATGCCTCTTGTCCGGAGAAGATGGAAGTTCTGGCGTGTAAACGAGCCATACAAGTGGCCATGGAGATAAATGTTCAGAGTTACATCTTAAACTAGACAATGTGGGCGTGGTGGCAGCGATCAACAGTCAAGCGAGAGACCTCTCAGCGCTGGGGCCCTGTGTGCAGGAGATCAAAGACATGCTTCACAATTTCTTGGAGGTTACTAGTAGAAAAAGGGCATTTTGTTCCGGTTTATAAGGGCCTTTAGTCCCGGTTATGGAACCGGTACTAAAGTGTTGTTACTAATGTCCTGGGCCTTTAGTCCCGGTTCTTACATGAACCGGTACAGATGGGCCTCCACATGGCTCATGCGGCGAGCCCAGGCAGGAGGCCCTTTGATGGCACAAACCAGGACCAATAGGCATCCACGCGTCAGCAGCTGGCAGGAGCTGAGGTTTTTGTTTTTTTAAGGGGGTGGTTTAGGGCTTTTGGGGGGTAAATTTAGGTGTTTCATATATTGTGTTATCTAGCTAATTAATAGAGAGAAGTGTCCTCTCTTATCTCCGTGCTTGGTCGATGTACGCTACGTATTATACGTATAGAGAGGACTCGACACGCTAGCTAGTAAGCAAATGAAGGATAATTATAAATGCATGCAATGAAAGAGCTGACCTATATATAGAGACTTAATGACAGAAGTAGTACTTACAGACAGTAGCAAGTGATCGTTGATTTATCGAGGGCTGTTGATTAAAAAACTGGAAGAACTCCTCAAATGGAACATTCAACCGTTCAATTCCAATGAGGTCATGCTCCTCTTTAACTCTCAGCGTCAAACTATTCGTCCCCCCAGACTCTCTGCAGGTTTTCATGTACCAATCATGGAATCTTCGCATCATCGTTGTTAGAGATTTTTCATCTTTGACGAGAGGCTTCCCGTACTCGTATCTGTGTTCGTCCACCTCTAAGAAATCATAATGTACATCGTCGGGCAGGTAATCTCCAAGATTGCTATAACCGGGCACCATCCTCGGATCATTAGCGATGATGTCGCTAGACACCTTGAGCGGGGGGCACGATTGGTCCGCTTGTTCGCCGAGCTGGGCAATTATTTTCCCAGCTCGTCATTCTGCTAACCTTTGATCACTGATAGTACTTCCCGACCGCTTCACTTCGAGAAATGACTTTTCAATAATGCGGTCATAGTTGGCTTTCGGCGGAGACTTTGGTGGTTTCTTCAGGGCATCCAGAGTGCGCTTCGCTTTCACCGGATCTATCTTCTCCTCCTGAGGTGGATGTTTCTTTGCTTTCACCCCTTCAAAGAATTTCGTCACTTCGGCTCGCACGATATTCCTGTTTTCCTCCTCGGTCCTCTTGTATGGTAACTTCTCTGGAGTCTTCAGAGAAGGACTGTATCTGTATTGCCTCCCGCCTCTGGCTGTACTGCTAGACGCCGGAGCAGACGGAGCGGCTGCGGCTGTCTTCTTTCGTGCTTGCTTACGAGGCGGAGGAGAAGGACTACAACGCTCCGGAGCAGCCGGAGCGGCGGCGGGTCTCTTCCGCCTTTGCTGGCGAGGCGGAGAAGGAGGAGGCTGGCTGCTCGGGCGCGCCGGCGCAGGCGGAGAAGGAGGCGGAGTGCCGCCACGCGCCGGAGAAGGAGGCTGAGTGCCCTGATCACTCGCCGGAGGAGGAGGCGGAGGAGGAGGCGGAGTGCCCTGACTCGCCGGAGGAGGAGGAGGAGGCGGAGGCGTCCAATTCGGCAGGTTGATGAGCTCCTGCCGCCATAGGCATGGAGTCTTCAGAGAAGAACCCAGCCGAGTCTCCCCTTCACTGGTAGGGTGGTCAAGCTGGAGGTACTGAAATCCGTCCGTTATTTCATCCACCATCACCCTAGCATATCCTTCTGTAATTGGCCGGCAGTGGTAGGTTGCGCCAGGTTCAGTAGGTAAAACAGAGCCAATAGCCGCCTTGACTTTGAAGTTCTTCCATTGCGTCATAAGGTGGCAATGTTGAGGCTCCGTGATAGCATCCACGGGGTAGCTAGCAGGAGCCGTGAAGACAGGCTCCTGCTGAAGCAGCTCGATGGAAGCCACGCTGCTTCTCCGCTGAGATGGCGGGGTAGTTCCGGGGGAAGCTTCGCCAGGTCGTTTGCTGCGATTTGCTTCTCGTTCCTCTATCGCTAGTACCCTTGCCTGCAGCGCCTACAGTTGGGTATGCTCCACTTTCTTCCTCCTGTCCTGGCATTTGTAACCGCCTGCGTCCGGAAACCCAGCCTTCCACGGAACGGAGCCTAGCGTGCCTCGTGTCCGTCCAGGGTGCTCAGGATTCCCGAGGGCCATTGTGAGCTCGTCGTTCTCTCTGTCTGGAACGAACGTCCCTTCCTGCGCTGCATCGATATATTGCTGAATCTTCTTGACTGGTATTCTCAAAAGCTCGTTCGTCCAAACGCACCTCCCTGATACAGGGTCCAAGGTTCCGCCAGCCCCGAAGAACCAAGTCCGGCAACAGTCTGGCCACCTGAATGTCTCTGGTTCGACCCATTTATCAAGCAGGTCATTCTCAGCCTTGGCCCACAACGGCCGGGCTTTGAGGTAGCCACCTGGCCCTGTGCGATGGTGAAGCTTCTACTTCGCAGAATTCTTCTTGTTTGTCACTGACATCTTCTTACTCTTGTCCGATGTCTTGTGGGCCAAAAATGCGGGCCAGTGATCTCTGATCTTCTCATACCGGCCGATGAATTCTGGTGTCTCTTCTTTGTCGACAAATTTTTTCAGCTCATTCTTCCACCTCCTGAATAGTTCTGCCATCTTCTTAAGAGCATGAGACTTGATCAATTGCTCTTTAACTGGCTTCTCCGGATCCTCCTCTGGTGGTAGGGTGAAATTTGCCTTCAGCTCGATCCAAAGATCATCTTTCTGCATATCGGAGACATAAGACACTGGTACCTCGGGGTCTTCTTTAGCCGGCTTTAACCATTGGTGGATGCTGATCGGATCTTGTCCCTAACAAGAACCCCGCACTGAGCAGCAAATGCTTCCTTTGTCCGGATGGGTTCAATCGGCATGCCATCGCGCACGATTTCTATGATCTCAAACCTTTCACCCGAGCGCAACTTTTTCTTCGGGCCTCGTCTCTTTACCCAAGTTGTGCTCGATCCGGAGGGCTAGAAAAAAGAAGAAAGGCGAGAGTTCATTTATATATGTGTACATACCAAAAACAATTAATGCATCAATTAGCTAGCTATAGTCAGCACATGCTTAATTAATATATATATATAGCTGGCCGGACTCCGTTCGGTCACCGGAGCCGTCATCACGGTGTCCTTCTTGCACCGGCATTGGGTCACCGGAGCCATCATGATCATGTCCTTCCTCCTCCATTGTTCGATCACCGTAGTCTGCTTCTTCATCACCCTCTCCTTCCAGACCATCGGTGTCGTTGAGAAACGACAAGACGGCCTTTCCGTGTGCGATTATGTCCCCCAACATCGCTTCTTTTGCTTCGTCTCGGGGGTCCATAGTTTCTGCAAATTTTTACAACATGGCAATTATTATTCAAACATGACAGATGGATATATTAGTGGCAAACGTAGAACTAGCTAGCTAATCACAACAAGGAATCATATTAATTAGTGGCCACGACGCTGCTTCTCTAGGGTTTGGGGTGGCCTCGATCGGCAACGCTTCAAGGGTTTGGGGTGGCCTCGACAACGCTTCAAGGGTATGGGGTGGCCTCAATGACAACGCTCTTTTAACTTTGTAAATTTGGGTGGCCTCGAGAGAGTTTGTCGGGTAGGGGCGCGGCGGGAGGGGGTAGGAGACCGACATCGTTTTTTCTACGGTTTGGGTGTCCTCGAGAGTTTTGGTCGAGCGAGAGGGCCGGGGGGTGCTCCCGTGGTATAAGTTATCACGGTCGAGAGGGGGTATATATATCGACCGCCCATCATGTCGAAGTTATTTTGGAACGGAGTTCCCGATAAAAATTAAGAAGAGGAAGTAGAAGATAAAAAAAGAGGAGAAGAACAAAAAAAAAGGAGAAGAAGAAGGAATAGAGGAGAAGAAGAAAAAGTAGACTCTATTTTTTCTTCTTCTCCTCTTTTTTTTCTTCTTCTTCTCCTCTTTTTTTTCTTCTTCTTCCTCTTCTTAGTTCATTCCTTCTTCCTTTCTTCCTATCTAGATATATAAAACTTTTCTAAAATATGTTATCGGGGAGGGGGTATATCGACCTCCCCTCATGTTGAAATTATCGGGGAGGGGGTATATCGACCCCCACCCCCCTCATCATGCGTATATAGCTACCACATACATATATACATTGAAAAAATTTACATATATGCAACAAAAACATTAATACACATATGAACAAAAAATTCATATATGAACAAAAACATGCTGTGAACAAAAAAATTAATGTAATAAATCTAATAAGAAATTAATCTAATAAAAAACATGCTCTGAACTTACATATAGCCACATACATACAAATATACATTTTATATATATGAACAAAAAATTAATCTAATACAAAATAAAAACAGAGCCGGACCGGCGCGGCGGCTCACAGCGGGGGCGTCTGGCGATGGCGATGGCGACGGCGGGGGAGGCGAGGGCGCCGGCGCGCGGGGGCGGGCTGCGGGAAGGGGCTCGGGCGCGGGGCAGGGGCCGGCGCGGCGACGGCGTGGTCGGGGGCAGGGGCGGCGCGGCGACATCGTGGGAGGCAGGGGCGGCGCGGCGACGGCGTCGGACGCAGGGGCGGCACGGCGACGGCGTCAGAGGCAGGGGCGATGACGGCGACGGCGACGAGGAGCAGCGCTGGGGCGTCGGGCACGAACTGACGGTGAAATTGTGAAATTTTCACAAGTCCAGCTTATATACCCAGAGCATTGGTACCGTTCGTGGCACCAATCGATACCAATGCCACCTTTAGTCCCGGTTGGTGCCACCAACCGTGACCAAAGGTCAGTTTTCGGCAGCCCAAAGGGCAGGAAGCGGCGGCCTTTGTTCCTGGTTGGTGTCACCAACCGGGACTAAAGGGGGGCATTGGTACCGGTTGTTGTCACGAACCGGTACCAATGCACCCCTTTAGTCCCGGTTGGTGGCACCAACCGGGACCAAAGGCCCTGTGCTGCCCGCGTCACGACCAAAACTTTAGTCCCACCTCGCTAGCTGAGAGAGCTCGAGAGTGGTTTATAAGCGCTGCTGCGCCAACCCTCTCGAGCTCCTCTCAACTGCAGGCTTGCGGGCCTAATTTGTCACGATGTCCTTGTGGGCCTACTGGGCCTCTTGCGGGCCTGAATCCTGGCCCATGGTTGGGTTTCTAGTCGTATTCAGGCCGTGGTGGCCCAGTAGGGGGCACTTTTTTATTTTTTTGTTTCTTTATTTATTTTATTTTGTTTCTACTTACAGCAAAAAACTTACTGTTGCTATTTTTATTTATTGTATTAAAGTTTATTTATTTTACTTTTATAAAGTTTATTTTGTTTCTACTTCTTTATATTATTAATGTTTATTTTATTTTGTTTCTACTTATTTACTGTATTAAATTTTAATTTATTTTATTTTGTTTCCATTTATTTATTAAAGTTTATTTAATTTATTTATTATAGTTTATTTTGTTTCTACTTATTTATTTTATTTTATTTTGTTTCTACTTATTTATTAAAGTTTATTTTGTTTCTTTCTGCTTTTCATGTTTTGAACAGGAAATACTTTGATAATTTCAGTGGCATGAATTTTATATAATTTTAGTTTAGAAAATACTAGAGGTTCATAAAAGCTTTTTAGTTCATTCCTTTTGCTATTAGAGTTATACAAACGGATTTTAGTTACAAAGGGATTTCATTTTTTTGAACTTATTTGAAGTCCATAGTTTTTCTGTGTTCAAAATGCACCATTCGAAGCCACATCATAATTTTCAACCATTTCCAACTTCATTTGTTATTTTTCATGCATTTACTGATTATTTTGAGCTATAAGACCCTGAAATTGAAAAGAGTTTCAAATGAACTCTGAAAAGGTTGAAAGTTGGCATGGAATCATCATTTGACCCACATAGCATGTGTGCAAGAAAGTAGAGAGGGTTACGGCAAAAACTGGATGCACTTCGTGTACAAAACGGACAATCTCTTTCGATGTATCAGGGTTTCATACGGAAACTCGTCTGTTCCAAAGGGATTTCATTTTTTTGAACTTATTTGAACTCCATAGTTTTTCTGTGTTCAAAACGCACCATTAAAAGCCACATCATCAATTTTCAACCCTTTGTGACTTCATTTGTTATTTTTCATGCATTTACTGATTATTTTGAGCTATAAGACCCTGAAATTGAAAAGCATTTCAAATGAAATCTGAAAAGGTTGAATGTTGGCATGGTATCATCATTTGACCCACATAACATGTGCAAGATAGTAGAGAGGGTTACGGCAAAAACTGGATGCACTTCGTGTACAAAACGGACAATCTCTTTCGAAGTATCAGGGTTTCATACGGAAACTCGTCTGTTACAAAGGGATTTCTTTTTTTTTGAACTTATTTGAACTCCATAGTTTTTCTGTGTTCAAAATGCACCATTAAAAGCCACATAATCAATTTTCAACCCTTTCTGACTTCATTTGTTATTTTTCATGCATTTACTGATTATTTTGAGCTATAAGACCCTGAAATTGAAAAGCATTTCAAATGAACTCTGAAAAGGTTGAAAGTTGGCATATTATCATCATTTGACTCACATAACATTTGCAAGAAAGTAGAGAGGGTTACGGCAAAAACTAGATGCACTTCGTGTACAAAACGGACAATCTCTTTTGAAGTATCAAGGTTTCATACGGAAACTCGTCTGTTACAAACGGATTTCATTTTTTTGAACTTATTTGAACTCCAGAGTTTTTTTGTGTTCAAAATGCATCATTAAAAGCCACATCATCAATTTTCAACCCTTTCTGACTTTATTTGTTATTTTTCATGCATTTACTGATTATTTTGAGCTATAAGACCCTGAAATTGAAAAGCATTTCAAATGAACTCTGAAAAGGTTGAAAGTTAGCATGCTATCATCATTTGACCCACATAGCATGTGCAAGAAAGTAGAGAGGGTTACGGCAAAAACTGGATGCACTTCGTGTACAAAACGGACAATCTCTTTCGAAGTAGATAAGTGACTAAATTAATAGAAGTTCATCATCACATTCAAACCAAAGTACATACATAGTTCTCATTGAACAACATATAGCTCTCGAGAGCATCTAATTAAACTATACATTGAAATTATGTAAAACATTTCAGTGCAACAACAAATGCGATTATAATCGCAACCAAGGTAACAATTGATCCAACTACATAATGATACCAAGCCTCCGTATGAATGGCATATTTTCTAATCTTTCTAATCTTCAACCGCATTGCATCCATCTTGATCTTGTGATCATCGACGACATCCGCAACATGCAACTCCAATATCATCTTCTCCTCCTCAATTTTTTTTATTTTTTCCTTCAAGTAATTGTTTTCTTTTTCAACTAAATTTAACCTCTCGACAATAGGGTCGGTTGGAATTTCTGGTTCAACCACCTCGTAGATAAATAAAATCTATGTCACGCTGGTCGGCATAATTGTCATAAACAATAAATGAACCAAATAGTTATAAAAAGATAATATATACCACATCCGAATCATAGACAGGACGAGGGCCGACGGGGGCGGATGCCAAAACCATCGATGTAATAACAAGAATAATAAAAGTAAGAAAATTAGACAAGTATCTATCTGAAGTAAGATTTTTTTTCTTTCAGAAAGAAGATAAGAACAAGAGGCTCACCACGGTGGTGCCGGCGACGAGATCGGCGCGGGCGATCGACGGCGGTCAAGACGGGGGCGGGACGTGACGGACCGCTAAACCTAGGCAAATCTCGGGGAAAATGAAGCTCGGAGGTCGAGTTTCGAGAGGAGAAAGATTAACTAGTGTGGCTCAGACATTTCATCGAACACCTCATGTGCATAGGAGGTGAGCTAGAGCACCCAAATGCCCTCCCCTCGCCGGCCAGAAAAAACAGAGCACTCTGGAGTGCTCTGCCGTGGCGATGGGTATATATAGGCAACTCATTTGTCCCGGTTCGTGGCTGGAATCGGGACCAATGGTTGTGGGCCAGGAGCCAGGCACATTGGTACCGGTTCGTGCCTAGAACCGGTGCAAATGGGTCCCCACGAACCGGGACCAATGCCCAGGAGGCCCCGGCCGGCCCCCTGGGCTAACGAACCGGGACGAATGCCCCCATGGGTCCCGGTTCGTGACTGAACCGGGACTAATGGGCTTGCCTGCCCGAACCAAAGCCCTGTTTTCTACTAATGGGTGGGGGTAACATGGGTAAGTAGAGATGCCAATAGTGCCGCAGACAAATTAGCTAAAGTAGGTTTAGGTGATGATCTTTGTAAGGTTTGGTTTTCTGTACCACCAGATTGCATTCTGGCAACTATTTCGGACGAGATTCCTAGTTACATTTAAGTAATAAAGCGGCGGCAGTGATCCTAAAAAAAAAGCTACATGACAATGGTTCGTCCGTGCACACTCCACAGTGCATGTGGCACTTCGTGTATATGAACGGCGCTAAACCCAAGAGAGTTTGCGCAACGAAGGCCGTCGCCGGCGACTCAACGGGGCAGATCACCAGTTATCAAACGAAACAACCGAGGTTCCTTGCACACCATATCTCTGCTGAGAGGAGAATAGTGGCGCCGGGAGGTCAAGGTGCAGATGGAATGTAAGCTGGCGAGAGTTGGTTGGTTGGTTGGCCATCATCTTCAAGGTGTGATCTAGGCTAATCACGGCTGGGATATCAAGGATGTACCGGCAACAGCTAAGAGGATTTTATTGGGTGCCGTCCGTGGCCATTCGATTTTCAAACGGATTTGCAGACCTTCTCCAGCACTCAAGTTCTTCCGTGGAGTTGTTGTTTACCATCACGTTAGCAGAGGGGAATGAGCAGGTACCCTGTGTCAAGCAGCTGCACAGCCATGCATGTGAGATGTGACGACTGAAATGCATGTGACATAACACTTAGATGGGCATCATTAGTCCAGGGATTAATTGGCAAGGTGCAAAGGCAAACAAATTGGTTTTTGGAAGTACACTTGGTCCTACAAGGAAGTACGCTTGGTCCTACAAAGAATTAAAAAGGCAAACAAAGTTAATTATAAATCCATAAACCCTAAGACCTAAAATATTATGAAGTTAATCATAAAACCCTAGACCCTGCACAAAAAATTATTAATTAAGAATTAATCTGATTCATATGAAAACTTAATACTAGTTATGACTATCAAGTGTAAAATTTGTCTTTTAAAATTTTAAATTTAACAAATGTGTTCAAGAGTAGTCTTGTTTGAAAGCCCTTGTCGCAAGAAACACAAATATGAAAACGAAACATCAATTAAATTTTCATTTCAAAACATATAGTAGATTTCAAATTAGAAGTCAAAAGAAAAAGTATGTCAAACGGGATGGGTGGAGAACGCAATATCTGGCAAAAGCATGCGTGCAGAGGGACACCAAAGTAAGCAAGGGCTGAAACCATGCAGAGGACCAGTCCACTTTCCGAATCGCGAGGCAATTGACTGCCCACTAAGAGCGTACGCGGGTGGCTACGTGCCTCTCCTAATCACGAGGCAATAGTGTGGCCTCTACGAATTTCTTCTCTAAGAGAGTCTCTAGCAGAGCCCGTAAAGGGCCGAACCCGTATAATTCGGGTGAGTATACGGGTTCGGCCCGTTTTTCTTGTCAGAACAGACTCCGTATCAAAGGCCCGGCCCGTAAAAAGTTTACCGTGGCCCGGAAAAGACCCTCTCCACCGCCATTTATGCGGTTTCACCGCTCGGATTACGGGTCAACCCCTATCTGCCTTCGCCGCCGCTCCGCCGCAATTCCGCTCCCCCTCCACCCCAATTTCTCGCCGCCGGCGAGCCTAAAAAAAGCCCTAGCGACCCTTCCCGACCCATGCACGGCTATGGAAGTGGTGGGGATAACGCAGAGCGCTGCCGCCGCCGCATCTCCGACGCCGCACGCAAGCGCGGGGCGCGGAAGTGGCTCAACTATCGGAGCCGGCCGCCGCTGGCGTTCGAAAACTGCGAGCTCGACAAGTACGAGCGCGAGCTCGCGGTCCGCCGCCGCGCCTCCTCTGGTTCCTCTGCCGCGGGGAGCTCATCCGCGGGCGCCTCGAGCTCGCGGCTCACTCCGGTCAAGAGAGAGCCTGAGGAGCTCGGGCCGCTTGCTGTCAAGCTCGAGGCCGACGCGGACCCGCCGCGGTCGAGGCGTTATCGGCTCCGAAGACTACCTCCCCCTGGGGCAGGAGGACCACCTCGAGCGCGCCATCATGGATCACTCGGCGAGGGAGGAGGAGGAGGCCGACGCGCGCCGCCGCCGTGAGCTCGAAATTGAGGCGATCTTCCTCGAGCAGGGCGTCGCGGCGTCCTAGGCGCACGCGTCCAAGGAGGCGGACATGCGCGTCATGAAGGCCGAGCAGGCCAAGGTCTGGATCGACCTCGACTCCGACGAGGACTGAGCTCCTCTGGCTCCTCCGCCGCGTCGTCGCCGCCGCACACGTCGATTTTGGTAGTCTAGGCTCAGGTACGCTGCACGACCCACAGATCCTCCTCCCCCCTATGTAGTACTATGATGTAGTATGATGAACAACTATATGTGATGTAGTATGATGATCAACTATGTATGATGAATGTCGTGGCAAGTTTCTCCCGCGAATGTTTTTTTTTCAAATTTTACAGTTTCATATACGGGGTTTGATCTGCAGCGCACGAATTCGCCCAGCAAATCTGATCTACGGCAAACTAGCAAACTGTAAACGCGTTTTCCGGATCCAATTTTTACGGGGTCAACTAGAGATGCCCTAGGGGCATAGTCCAAACTGCAAACGGTAGTACACGCGGAGACTGATCAGCTACCAAGTGAGTGAATAGAAAAGGTGGTGCAATGCTGGCTGGCTTGCTTGCTGGCTAAGAATGTAAGCCTCTCTTTCAACTTTCTTTCCGCATTTCTGTTCCTGTGAGAAGAAATAGTACCCTTTTGTCGTTTCATTGTTTTCCGTTTTCTCAATTTTAATTTCTCTCCATGCGGTTAAGTTGGTGATGTTGTACCGGTTCTTTTTATCTCCGACAATTAACTAACGGAGATGTGACTAGTTATCCACAATTCACACTGCATGCCTACGAGGTCCCAACTCACATTATTCCACAATCTTTGCGGATCTGGCTTTGCCTCACCGCCGAATCTTGGCCATTTGTACTCACATTGAGTAGTAGTTCGGAGTAATAACTACACCTATTAACAGCATGTGAAATATGGAGCCCCCCTTGCACAGAGATCCTGCCCGGGTACACATGAACCTTAAATTCGCAAGAAGCCTACGTTTGCTGCGTCATGCCCATGCATATATCTGGCAGAAATGATACACTTACGGACTCAAACCTACACACTAATCCCGCCCCTTGATTTTAGCATACTTCCCCTCGTGATTTCAGCTTCCACATATTGATTTTCTCCACGTCAGTCCGCAGAGGAATTCTGTAGCAAAATTCTGTAAGAGCATCTACAGTCGGACGCCTCAAACCATCCCTCATATACCCGTAGATGCGCCCGGTCAGTGACCGGATAGAAAACAGAAGGAAAAACGTGACCCAACCGGATCCCTCATATCATCGCTATACGCCCGGGTTGTCCGCGAACCCTCATATTCATCTTAAATATGGGGAGGATATGAGGGCTCGCGGACACGCCCGGGCGCGCCCGGGCATTCCGCCAGGTAGGACGCGACCCCATCCCGGACCATCTTTTCTCTTTCTTTATCATTCTTTTATTTCTCTCTCTTCATCTCCACCAATCACGTGCAAGTGACCGGACATATAAGGAAGAAAATAAGGATTGTGGGCTGCGCGGATGGACAAATAGGGGCTCAAAACGGACACGCCCAATCACTGACCGAACGCGTCCGCGGACGTTTGAGGGATCGAATTAGAGGTACGTGGCTGAAGATGCTCTAAGTGTAGCAAAGTTCTCTTGCCCATGCATATAGGAGTACTTGCATGGATGCATGCCTCCTGGAATTCATTAACCGACTCACATCCATATACTCCTATATATACCTAATAATTTCTGTGGAGATCTAGCTACCTCTGGAACACAGAAAAAACGTAAATAAACCTAGCCGTAACTAGCTGTCGTTCGTACCATGTACTACAATTTGTGGCCTTCATTTCATTGTACTCCCTGTGTACGTGTATTCCCATGGACCAGAAGCTTGAATGCTGTCAGGGTTTGTTAATTAATCAGTAGGGTCGTGCGTGCGTGCGTGCATGCAGGTGTAGCTATATCATGGACAAACAGCGCCTATTTGCATTATTGGCTTAGGCGAGCTAGAGCTTGATCATGAGCCATGCATCCATGGCACTATTGTCATGGTAACTTGTATTTATTGCCCTTTTTTTCTGTTTAGCAGTTGGTGCCCTGAAACTGCCCTGACAAACGTAACTATATGGCGGTAACGTGAACAAGTCGGTAGCCCTGTGATGCTTGACATTGACTCGTTTTGCATGCATGTCTGTGCCAGTGAGTAGTGCCATTTTGAATAATGCCACTGCCTACAACTTTGAGAGTTCGTACGTCCAACGTCCTTTGCAACCAGACGAGAGGGCGCTCCCGTTTGCCTGTGGCAGCGCCGACGAGGCAAAGAGCACGTAGGAAAAGATCCCCGGTCCTGCCTGCGGACATGCACAACTAGTTTTAGGCGGCAAAGGCGTACCCATCGGCATGGGGCGAGCTAGGGCAGGGGAGTGATGATGGCGCACGGAGGAAGCAGAGACGGGCACATGTTCCAACCCAGGGGCTCTCAGGCTGCAGCGTCTAGCTAGCCATAGCCACGAGGAAGCTAGCTAGCTAGCAGCAGCGTGCGTGCGTATTGGACGACGGAGATCGGGGGAGACAAAGAATCATGGCCGTGGGGGCGGCGCCAGGAACGGCACATTGGAGTGTTGAATGAATATCCCGTCAGTGCAATGATCCCTGCTAGCAGCCTACACCATTGTGCGACCGACCGACCGTGTCCTTAAGGTGCGTCGTCACTATTCCATCTCATCATTCTCTCCGTCGTTCTGACCCGCTTGTTCCTCGGTCTTTGATCATAATACGAGATTGCGGTCCATATCCACCAGCCGCAGCTCGCTGCCGGTTTCACGGGAGGAGCGTGCCACCCCCTGGACACGCGGTAACGACGACGGCAGCATCGTCGCGTCGGCCATGCGATGGTAAGAACACGAAAGTTCTGGGGGAGGGATTGGTTGGGCAAAACTCTCGTGTTCATGACATTTTTCTTGGATTGTTTGTGTGCTGTTCTGACTATATATCGTGTAGAGTTGGACATCGAAAAGGAGTCGGATCGGTTTCCTACAGTCTGGATTTGTGGTTGGGCCGTGTACGTCCCTTCGTCCCGTTCAAGACGGGAACACCACAGCTGCCGGCGTGGCGGGATCAGCCGCCGCACACGTCCTGCACCGCAGCACCACCCGCCCTGCCATGCACCTAATCAGTGCTGACTTCAGCGTTACCGCAGGCAAGAGCTGGCACGCATGCAGAAAAAAATTGTATGAGACGATCCCGATGATTGACACGTGGCACTCAAAATCTCAAAGCATCTAATACCACTGTGCCCACCGATTTGCAATCCTGACTCCTGTTCCCGATTCCAATTCCCTAGCTTCGCTTCACGTATCGTAAGGATCTGTATGATATGAGATACGTAGGTAAGAGCATCTCCAACCGCCACACCAAACTAGCGCCGCGCCGTAAAATTGCCCGTTTTAGCACGCGCGTAATCGGTATAGTTGCTTCAGCGGGCACGCAAAAACAGCGCGCGCGGCATATGTAGTTCAGCGCGTGGGCCGAAACTCAATCGCGCGCTGCTTATTTGCTGCGCCCGCTCCCGCGCGCTGGACTCTCGCGCGCTCGCTCGCAACTCCCACCCCCATCCAGCCGCGCCGCCGTCGCCGCCCGCCACCCGGCGACCGTTCCGGCGCTTCCCCGGCCTATCCCCGCGCTGCGGCGGCTTCTCCCCCACCCCCTCTAGTCCCGTGGCGGCTGAAAGGGTGGCACGTTTTGTTGCCTCCTATCATGCCATTCGGCGTCCCGCAGCGCACAATGATCTTCAGAAGGATCTCATTGAGGAGTGGTGGGCATGGCATGGACGACAAAGAGCATGATTTCTGCGTTCGACATTGTATTGTTCATGAACTATTTGTTGTGTTTATTGCACTATTTATTGTACTGAACGATAAACTATTTGTTTGGGTTGTAATAACAAAATTGAACTATTTATTGTTGATTATTTTGTTAGTTTGATCATTTTTGCTTCTATTTGAAATGTATACGTTGTTTGTGCGAGTCGCACGCGCTGCATTTTTTGCGCGCTGCTGGAGCGGCGTGCGCTGCATTTTAGCGCGGCTGTTGGAGCCAGCGCTGGCGGCCGCGCAAAACCAGGCGAACGGCGCTCGGCAAACTAGTTTTTAGCACGCGGCGCGAAGCGCGGCTGTTGGAGATGCTCTAACTACCGAGAGCTAGGGTTCGCTTCTTCTCCTGCGGAGCTCTTCCATGGCGGCGCCGAATGACCTCAGCGGTGGCGGCAGCACAGTAGCTCGCAACCTGGCAATGGCAGCCGTGCGGCAAGATGCATCCAGCTGCTATCACTAGTAGAAAAAGGCCCATTTGTCCCGGTTCATAAGGCCCATCTGTCCCGGTTGGGGAACCGGGACTAAAGGGTCGTTACTAATGCCCTAGGCCTTTAGTCCCGGTTCTTATACAAACCGGGACAGATGGGCCTCCACGTGGCCGCTCCGGCGAGCCCAGGCAGGAGGGCCTTTGGTCCCGATTGGTAGCACCAACCGGGACCAATAGGCTTCCACGCGTCAGCATTCTGGCTGGGCTGGGTTTTTTTTGAAAGGAGGTGGTTTAGGGGTTTTGGGGTGTTAATCTAGGTTGTTATTAGGTAGCTATTAGAGAGAAGTGTCCTCTCTTATCTCCGTGCTGGTTACACGCTACGACTGCTATGCCTAAACATGGCTTAGATTGAAGTGAAGGCAACATGTGGTGCATGTCGAAAGTAATACTAATCCTAACTTGATCAAGTTTGGATTGTACTACTTTAGACATGCACCACATATATGTTGCCTTCACTTCAATCCAATCCATGTACATTTCATCCACAGATATATAATAACTCTTCATGCTTGCATCATGCATCATCATATATAACAAGTCCTACTAATCATCATCATACAACTTCTACTCGTTATTAATAACAAGTCATACGATCATCATCCTGATAGTCATCGAACAACCCTACTATTGTTCTTAGCACATGATCATCAGTATTAGGTAGGACCTAAATACCCTCTTTAAGGTAAAATAGCATAAAACAATATAGACCTTGACTCTCCATTATGTAGAATGGAGATCATCCTCTCTCCAATTCTTGCGCTTCGCTTCCTTTTGCTTCCAAGAACCTCCTTACGACTGTCCATACATTTTTTTCATTCTCTGATTAGCATGTCTCCACTTCTTTTAGAAATCCGGTATGGACAGTTGAGATTCGTAGGATGACCTGGATATATGTTCAAAACATGAAGGCTTCCATTCTGATACATCAAATGAGGCACACAATCCTCTGGGATTCTCTGTTGAAAAACATAGTAATAACTTCATAGTTAGCAATGATGTACTAGTTTTAGAAGTATGCAAAAGATGCACGGATGTCGTAATAGTAAAATATCTTACCAGGGTATCTCCATGGTAGTTACCGTGGTTCAACACGTGCACTAGTGGCACGTATTGACCATAATGTTGAGGAGTTTGATTGTAGATATTGTAATTCTCAAGATCAGTACAAAATTCGACCAGATGATTTTTCTCCTGATAAGTTAATTCGGAGCCATCGGTGTAGTGGGTTTTGTCTACCATGTTCCGCACATTGTTTGAACAATCAAAATAAGCTGTCAATGGAAATAAGTTGTCAACTATTTTGAAATAAACAATATAAATTAGCTAATAACTATGTTTGAGAAACTCACATAGCGGTAGAACTGGAGGCGTATCAACAAGGACCCAAATGTCCATATTGTCTTGCTCGATTTCAGGATCACCAAGATCCATAGTGACAAGCATACCCTCATCAAAACCATACATCTTGCAAAATGCTTCCCAATTTTTGCAACCAAAATGGGTTACAGTCTCCGCATTATACAGATTTACTTCAAAATCCACATCATGATGGGTCCTTAGGTGAATTTTCTTCGTTTCAAAATTTTCATGGTCTTCAAAATCCATCCTCTCCAAGACATAGCGTCTTGCATGGCATGGGATAAGCTATACTCGAATTGTAAAAGATGAAAATTACACATTGAAATAGTTGAAGTCGTGCTTAATTACGAAAAATAACACTTGTCGTCGTTGCGTACCGTTTCAACATCGAAGGTCTCCTCGAGCTTAATACTGAAGAGCCGACCATCGTCCAGGTGAGGCCTGTCGCACTAACCTCGGTCGTCGTGGCACCAGTCGCACTCCCCCGGGAGACTTTCGTCGTCCGAGTACGACATTTCCTATGTTCATAATTCAAATATTAAACGTCTACAATTAAATATATGTACTACAAAAACTAAGTCAGATCATTATTATTCATCACGGGTTGACTATCGGTTTGTTGAGTCTTTTCTTGAAAACTCTCAGCTCACGTGGTGTATACATTCGACCGTTGGTGATGGTCGCTCCTCCATTTGTCCCCGAGTGCATTACACCAAAATGTCTAGCACACGGGAACAAAGGAGAAGCGACCCCCACGACAACAGTCGGGATTCTTCGTCCTCTCATATATATATGGTGGAACTCTCCCTCACTGTTCCTCTCTGACATTTGCGACCATCGGTGATGGTAGCTCCTCCTTTCGTTCCCGAGTGCATTACACCAAATTGTCTAGCACACGGGAACGAAGGAGAAGCTACCCCCACGACAACAGTCGGGATTCTTCATCCTCTCATATATGGTGGAGACTCGACAGACTTAAAGTCAACCCGAAATATCGTTTAATTATCTTTCTAAAAGAGGATTTGGCTGGTCTCACCTCAATGTCGAAGGGGGTCGGTGACGGGGACGAAGGCGGGGATGATGGAGGGGCCGGGGGCTCCTAGATTTCTGCAAAAACAAAAACCCTATAAGCTATCAACTAATCATATGCATATGCCTTGCATAGTGCTCTCCAATTTTAGCATTCAAAGTAGGAGTAGTTTTCCAATTTGAGCATTCAATAAGCAAAATCAAATCGCAAAATAAAGTAGTATTCAAATTAGGATGCATTCAATTATAAGCAAAACTACATTATCTCCATGCGTCCGTACATCGTCAAATATTATCACTAATACACCTCGAATACTATCATACATATAGCATCGCCAGTACAGCTATAACCGGAGCGCCCGACGGGTATCGGCGCGGGCGGTGGACACCCAAAGGGACGGAACCATCACAGGATCATAGCTCCAACGCAACCATGTAGCGACGGACGTGCTGGTCCTCCTCGTTGACATGGTGACGTACCACCTCCGCGGTGTCCGAAAGCCTCGGCACCGTCACTGGCCCACGCGACCGCCACCAAACAAGGATCGGGTGAACGACGGGCTGGCTCCTCACCAACCTACGCCCACCGAAAGGTAGCACCTCCCAAAACCAGCCCGGCGGAGCCCAGTCCCCGACATGGCCCCTCTGATCAAGCCGGCCTCCTCCGCCGAGTCGACGACGAGGATGCGGGATAGGCATCGTCGACGTCGATGCGGGAATAATTGCTTTAACTAAAAAAACAAACTAGCTCTATTAATTTCCTTGCTAAAAATAAACTACTTCTATACTAAAATAAACTAGTTTTGTTAAATCAACTAGTTCAACTAGTAATTAAGCACTTACTATAAATAAAATAAAGTAGTACTTGCTAAAAATAAACTACTTCTATATATAGTAAAATAAAGTAGTTTTATTAAATCAACTAGTTCAACTACTAAGCACTTACTATAAATAAAATAAAGTAGTACTTACTAAAAATAAACTACTTCTATAGTAAAATAAAGTAGTTTTATTAAATCAACTAGTTCAACTACTAAGCACTTACTATAAATAAAATAAAGTAGTACTTACTAAAAATAAACTTGTTTAACTAGTTTCTATTATTTATCTCGTCTGCCACTCCCTATGTCGAAGTTATCGGGGAGGGGGTATATCGACAGGACATACCCGATAAAAAATAAGAAGAGGAAGAAGAAAAAGGAGGAGAAGAAGAAAAAAAGGAGAAGAAGAAGGAATAGAGGAGAAGAAGAAAAAAGAGATTTAATTTTAATCTATTTTTTTTCTTCACCTCTATTCCTTCTCCTTCTCCTGTTTTTTTCTTCTTCTTCGTCCTCTTCTTATTTTTCTTCTTCTTCCTTCTTCTCTTTTCTTCTTTCCTTAATTTCTTTCTCGGACCCTAACCCTAAACAGTACAACTAACTACAACGACTTTCGCTTGCATACATATGAACAAATATGATCGATCATCTATGAACAATATAAAAACATCATATGATATATGAACAAAAAATCACATCTATGAAAAAAATCATCACGGCGGCCACGGCGGCAGCGGTGCGGCGGGGAGGCCGGGGCAGGGGCGCGGGGGCCGGGGCTCACTGGGGGCGGCGTCGGCGACGGCGTCGGGGCAAGGGCGGCGTGGACCGGGGCGGTGACGACGCGGGGCGGCGCGGCGATGGCGTTGGGGCAAGGGGCGACGCGGACCGGGGCGATGACGACGCGGGGCGGCGCGGCGATGGCGTCGGGGCAGGGGCGGCGCGCGGCGACGGCGTTGGGGCAGGGGGCGGCGGCGCGGCGACGGTGTCGGGGTAGGGCGCGCGCGGCGACGGTGTCGGGGCAGGGGAGCACGCGGCGACGGCGTCGGGGTAGGGGCGCGCGCGGCGACGGTGTCGGGGCAGGGGAGCACGCGGCGACGGCGTCGGGGCAGTGGAAGAAGAACTGAACCGAAAATTTCACAAGTGTGGCTTATATAGGAAAAGCTTTAGTCCCGGTTTGTGCACGAACCGGTACAAAGCCAACTTCAGTCCCGTTGGTGCCACAACCGGGACCAAAGGCCTCTTCTCAGCAGCCCAAAGGGGGGAAGCAGACGCCTTCGGTCCCGTTTGTGGCACAACCGGGACTAAAGGGGGGCATTGGTACCGGTTGGTGCCCGAACCGGTACCAATGTATGCCTTTAGTACCGGTTGGTGCACCAACCGGGACTAAAGGCCTTGTGCTACCCGCGTCGCGACACGAAAGTTTAGTCCCACCTCGCTAGCTGAGGGAGCTCGAGAGTGGTTTATAAGCCCACACCGCTGCCCTCTCGAGCTCTCTTCGAATGCAGGCTTTCGGGCCTAAACACACTGTATCTGCCTGTGGGCCTATTGGGCCTTCTACGGGCCTGATCCTGGCCCATCGGTGGGTTTCTAGTTGTATTCAGGCCGTGGTGGCCCAGTAGGTGGCGTTTTTCTATTTTTTTCCAGTTTATTTCTTTTCTTTTTTGCTTTATTTATTTTATTTTGTTTCTACTTACAACAAAATACTTATTTATTTTATTTTGCTTTGTTTCTAATTACTTATTTATTTTATTTTATGATAATTCTTTTGCTATTAAAGTTTCTAACAAAAAATTATTTATGAAAATTTTTGCTTTTAATGATTTTGAACAGAAAAAACTTTGATAATTTTAGTTGCATCAATTTTATATAATTTTAGTTTTAGTAATAATAGAGGTTGCTTATAATGTTTTGAACAGAAAAAACATTGATAATTTTAGTTTCATAAATTTTATTTATGTTATTAAAGTTTAACTTATTTTGTTTCTACTTATATATTTTATTAAAGTTTATTTTATTCTGTTTCTAATTACTTATTTATTTTTATGATATTTGTTATTTTCCATGCATTTACTGTTTATTTTGAGCTATGAAACCCTGAAATTGAAAAGCACTAGAAATAAACTCTGAAAAGGTTGAAAGTTGGCATGGTATCATCATTTCACCCACATAGCATGTGCAAAAAAGTAGAGAGGGTTACGGCAAAAACTGGATGCACTTCGTGTACAAAACGGACAATCCGTTTTGAAGTATCACGATTTCATTCGGAAACTCGTCTGTTACAAAGGGATTTCATGTTTTTGAACTTACTTGAACCTCATAGTTTTCTGTGTTCAAAATGCACCATTCAAAGCCACATCGTCAATTTTCAACCCTTTTTGACTTCATTTGTTATTTTTCATGCATTTACTGATTATTTTGAGCTATAAAACCCTGAAATTGAAAAGCATTTCAAATAAACTCTGAAAAGGTTAAAAGTTGGCATGGTATCATAATTTCACCCACATAGCATGTGCAAGAAAGTAGAGAGGGTTACGGCAAAAACTGGATGCACTTCGTGTACAAAACGGACAATCTCTTTCGAAGTATCTGGGTTTCATTCGGAAACTCGTCTGTTACAAAGGGATTTCATTTTTTAACTTACTTGAACTCCATAGTTTTTGTGTGTTCAAAATGCACCATTCAAAGCCACATCATCAATTTTCGACCCTTTCTGACTTCATTTGTTATTTTTCATGCATTTACTGATTATGTTGAGCTATAAGACCCTGAAATTGAAAAGCATTTCAAATCAACTCTGAAAAGGTTAAAAGTTGGCATGGTATCATAATTTCACCCACATAGCATGTGCAAGAAAGTAGAGAGGGTTACGGCAAAAACTGGATGCACTTCGTGTACAAAACGGACAATCTGTTTTGAAGTATCACGATTTCATTCGGAAACTCGTCTGTTACAAAGGGATTTCATTTTTTTGAACTTACTTGAACTCCATAGTTTTTCTGTGTTCAAAATGCACCATTCAAAGCCACATCATCAATTTTCAACCCTTTTTGACTTCATTTGTTATTTTTCATGCATTTACTGATTATTTTGAGCTATAAAACCCTGAAATTGAAAAGCAATTCAAATCAACTCTGAAAAGGTTAAAAGTTGGCATGGTATCATAATTTCACCCACATAGCATGTGCAACAAAGTAGAGAGGGTTACGGCAAAAACTGGATGCACTTCGTGTACAAAACGGACAATCTCTTTCGAAGTATCAGGGTTTCATTCGGAAACTCGTCTGTTACAAAGGGATTTCATTTTTCTGAACTTACTTGAACTCCATAGTTTTTGTGTGTTCAAAATGCACCATTCAAAGCCACATCATCAATTTTCAACCCTTTCTGACTTCATTCGTTATTTTCATGCATTTACTGATTATTTTGAGCTATAAGACCCTGAAATTGAAAAGCATTTCAAATCAACTCTGAAAAGGTTGAAAGTTGGCATGGTATCATAATTTCACCCACATAGCATGTGCAAGAAAGTAGAGAGGGTTACGGCAAAAACTGGATGCACTTCGTGTACAAAACGGACAATCTCTTTCGAAGTATCAGGGTTTCATACGGAAACTCGTCTGTTACAAAGGGATTTCATTTTTTTGAACTTTTTGAACTCCTAGTTTTTCTGTGTTCAAAATGCACCATTCAAAGCCACATCATCAATTTTCAACCCTTTCTGACTTCATTTGTTATTTTCATGCATTTACTGATTATTTTGAGCTATAAGACCCTGAAATTGAAAAGCATTTCAAATGAACTATGAAAAGGTTGAAAGTTGGCATGGTATCATCATTTCACCCACATAGCATGTGCAAGAAAGTAGAGAGGGTTACGGCAAAAACTGGATGCACTTCGTGTACAAAACGGACAATCTCTTTCGAAATATCAGGGTTTCATACGGAAACTCGTCTGCTACAAAGGGATTTCATTTTTTTAAACTTACTTGAACTCCATGACTTTTTTGTGTTCAAAATGCACCATTCAAAGCCACATCATCAATTTTCAATCCCTTTTTGACTTCATTTGTTATTTTTCGTGCATTTACTGATTATTTTGAGCTATAAGACCCTGAAATTGAAAAGCATTTCAAATGAACTCTGAAAAGGTTGAAAGTTGGCATGGTATCATCATTTCACCCACATAGCATGTGCAAGAAAGTAGAGAGGGTTACGGCAAAAACTGGATGCACTTCGTGTACAAAACGGACAATCTCTTTCGAAGTATCAGGGTTTCATACGGAAACTCGTCTGTTACAAAGGGATTTCATTTTTTAACTTATTTGAACTCCATAGTTTTTGTGTGTTCAAAATGCACCATTCAAAGCCACATCATCAATTTTCAACCCTCTCTGACTTCATTTGTTATTTTTCATGCATTTACTGAATATTTTGAGGTATAAGACCCTGAAATTGAAAAGCATTTCAAATGTACTCTGAAAAGGTTGAAAGTTGGCATCGTATCATCATTTCACCCACATAGCATGTGCAAGAAAGTTGAGAGGGTCCCGGCAAAAGGTGGATGCACTTCGTGTACAAAACGGACAATCTCTTTCAAGTATCAGGATTTCATACGGAAACTCGTCTGTTACAAAGGGATTTCATTTTTTTAAACTTATTTGAACTCCTGACTTTTTGTGTGTTCAAAATGCACCATTCAAAGCCACATCATCAATTTTTCAATCCTTTCTGACTTCATTTGTTATTTTTCATGCATTTACTAATTATTTTGAGCTATAAGACCCTAAAATTGAAAGCATTCAAATGAACTCTGAAAAGGTTGAAAGTTGGCATGGTATCATCATTTCATCCACATAGCATGTGCAAGAAAGTAGAGAGGGTTACGGCAAAAACTGGATGCACTTCGTGTACAAAACGGACAATCTCTTTCGAAGTATCAGGGTTTCATACGGAAACTCGTCTATTACAAAGGGATTTCATTTTTCTGAACTTACTTGAACTGCATAGTTTTTGTGTGTTCAAAATGCACCATTCAAAGCCTCATCATCAATTTTCAACCCTTTCTGACTTCATTCGTTATTTTTCATGCATTTACTGATTATTTTGAGCTATAAGACCCTGAAATTGAAAAGCATTTCAAATCAACTCTGAAAAGGTTAAAAGTTGGCATGGTATCATAATTTCACCCACATAGCATGTGCAAGAAAGTAGAGAGGGTTACGGCAAAAACTGGATGCACTTCGTGTACAAAACGGACAATCTGTTTTGAAGTATCACGATTTCATTCGGAAACTCGTCTGTTACAAAGGGATTTCATTTTTTTGAACTTACTTGAACTCCATAGTTTTTCTGTGTTCAAAATGCACCATTCAAAGCCACATCATCAATTTTCAACCCTTTTTGACTTCATTTGTTATTTTTCATGCATTTACTGATTATTTTGAGCTATAAAACCCTGAAATTGAAAAGCAATTCAAATCAACTCTGAAAAGGTTAAAAGTTGGCATGGTATCATAATTTCACCCACATAGCATGTGCAACAAAGTAGAGAGGGTTACGGCAAAAACTGGATGCACTTCGTGTACAAAACGGACAATCTGTTTTGAAGTATCACGATTTCATTCGGAAACTCGTCTGTTACAAAGGGATTTCATTTTTTTGAACTTACTTGAACTCCATAGTTTTTCTGTGTTCAAAATGCACCATTCAAAGCCACATCATCAATTTTCAACCCTTTTTGACTTCATTTGTTATTTTTCATGCATTTACTGATTATTTTGAGCTATAAAACCCTGAAATTGAAAAGCAATTCAAATCAACTCTGAAAAGGTTAAAAGTTGGCATGGTATCATAATTTCACCCACATAGCATGTGCAACAAAGTAGAGAGGGTTACGGCAAAAACTGGATGCACTTCGTGTACAAAACGGACAATCTCTTTCGAAGTATCAGGGTTTCATTCGGAAACTCGTCTGTTACAAAGGGATTTCATTTTTGAACTACTTTGAACTCCAAACTTTTTGTGTGTTAAAATGAACCATTCAAAAGCCACGTCATTCATTTTTTCAATCCTGTCTGACTTCATTCGTTATTTTTCATGCATTTACTGATTATTTTGAGCTATAAGACCTAAATTGAAAGCAACAATAACTCTAAAAGGTTAAAGTGCATGTATATCATTTCATCAATCATATTAAAAGAAGTTGATAGGTCTCGTCAAAATGGATGCACTTCAGGACAAAAGGACAAATCTTTTCGAAATCATGTTCGGAGAAAAACTCATCTGATATCAAAAGGATTTCATTGATCAACTTATTGAACCCGACTCGTTGTGGTTCAAAATGAACATTCAACCGCAGATATCTTGAATGTGATATTCGACATCCCAACATGCAACTCCAATATCATCTTCTCCTCCTCAAATTTTTTTTATTTTTTTCCTTCAAGTAATTGTTTTCTTCTTCAACTAAATTTAACCTCTCGACAATAGGGTCGGTTGGAATTTCCGGTTCAACCACCTCCTAGATAAATAAAATATATGTCACGTTGGTCGGCATAATTGTCATAAACAATAAATGAACCAAATAGTCACTAGTACAAAACTGGGCTTTGGTCACAGGGCAATATTCACATTAGTCCCGGTTCAGTCACGAACCGGGACTAATGTGAGCATTGGTCCCGGTTCGTGCGGCCAGGGGCCTGCCGGGCCTCGTGGGGGCATTGGTCCCGGTTCGTCCGGACCCGTTGGTCCCGGTTGGTGGGACAAACCGGGACCAATGGGCCACGCTCCTGGCCCACCACCCTTTAGTCCCGGTTCCTACCACAAACCGGGACTAAAGGGCTGGTCCTAGTTGCGGCCAGTGTTTAGTCCCACCTCGCCAACCGAAGGGCGCTCACACCAGTTTATAAGCCCGTCCCTCTATGCCTTGTTGAGCTTCTCTTAAAGTGAAAATAGATGCCCTTATACAGGGAATTTGACCTAAATTCACAGTAAATTTCATAGAAATTTATTATGAATTTAGGTTGAATTTTCTCTATAAGCGCATCTATGTTCATTTTTTATATTTATAAAATAAATAAACCTTAATAAAATAAATAAAACTAAATAAACCTTAATAAATAAAATAAACTATAGTAACTACAATAAATAAACCTTAATAAATTAAGTAAAAATAGCAGCAGTAAAAATAAAATAAAAAATAAAAAATAATTAAAGTAAAATACATAAGTAATTAGAAATAAAATAAATAAGTTTTTTGTTGTAAGTAGAAACAAAACAAAACAAATAAAGCAAAAGAGAAAAAAACAGAGGAAAAAAATTATGCCACCTACTGGGCCACAACGGCCTGAATACGACTAGAAACCCATCCATGGGCCAGGATTCAGGCCCGCAGAAGGCCCAGTAGGCCCCACAGGCAAAGAGAACAGTTAGGCCCGAAAGCCTGCAGTTGAGAGGAGTTCGAGAGGGTGGGCGCAGCAGCGCTTATAAACCACTCTCGAGCTCTCTCAACTAGCGAGGTGGGACTAAACTTTTGACGCGGGGCAGCACAAGGCCTTTGGTCCCGGTTGGTGCCACCAACCGGGACTAAAGGGGGCATTGGTCCCGGTTCGTGGCACCAACCGGGACCAAAGGCCTTTAGTCCCGGTTGGTGCCACGAACCGGGACCAAAGAGTTCCCTATATATACCCCATCGCCACAGCAGAGCACTCCACAGTGCTCTGTTTTTTCTGGCCGGCGAGGGGAGGGCATTTGGGTGCTCTAGCTCACCTCCTATGCACATGAGGTGTTCGATGAAATGTCTGAGCCACACTAGTTAATCTTTCTCCTCTCGAAACTCGACCTCCGAGCTCCATTTTCCCCGAGATTTGTCTAGGTTTAGCGGTCCGTCACGTCCCGTCCCCGTCTTCACCGCCGTCGATCGCCCGCGCCGATCTCGTCGCCAGCACCACCGTGGTGAGCCTCTTGTTCTTATCTTCTTTCTGAAAGGAAAAAATTCTTACTTTAGATAGTTACTTGTCTAATTTTGTTACTTTTATTATTCCTTCTTATTACATAGTGCGATGGTTTTGGTATCCGCCCCCGTCGGCCCTCGTCCTGTCTATGATTCGGATGTGGTATATATTATCTTTTTATAACTATTTGGTTCATTTATTGTTTATGACAAATATACCGACCAACGTGACATAGATTTTATTTATCTAGGAGGTGGTTGAACCGGAAATTCTAACCGACCCTATTGTCGAGAGGTTAAATTTAGTTGAAGAAGAAAACAATTACTTGAAGGAAAAATAAAAAAATTGAGGAGGAGAAGATGATATTGGAGTTGCATGTTGCGGATGTCGTCGATGATCACAAGATCAAGATGGATGCAATGCGCTTGAAGATTAGAAAGATTAGAAAATATGCCATTCATACCGAGGCTTGGTATCATTATGCCGTTGGATCAATTGTTACCTTGGTTGCGATTATGATCGCATTTGTTTTCGCATTGAAATGTTTTACATAGTTTCAATGTATGGTTTAATTAATTAGATGCTCTGGAGAGCTATATATATGTTGTTAGATGAGAACTATGTATGTACTTTGGTTCTAATGTGATGATGAACTTCTATTAATTTGGTCACTTAATTATCTATTCATGATGTTCTGTAATGGTTTTTGACACACTTAATTATATATAATGCACGCAGATGAACCGGCAATGGATGTACGGTGACAGACACACCTCCGAGTACATTAAGGGCGTGCATGATTTTCTCGAAGTGGCTGAGGCAAACAAGCAGAATGGTTTTATGTGTTGTCCATGCCCTATATGTGGGAATACGAAGTCTTACTCTGACCGGAAAATCCTTCACACCCACCTGCTTTACAAGGGTTTCATGCCACACTATAATGTTTGGACGAGGCACGGAGAAATAGGGGTTATGATGGAAGACGGCGAAGAAGAAGAGGACGATGACAACTATGTGCCCCCTGAATACGGTGATGCTGCAACGGGGGAAGCTGCTGAAGATCAAGAGGAACCAGACGATGTGCCCAATGATGCTGCAAGGGGGGAAGCTGCTGAAGATCAAGAGGAACCAGTGCCCGATGATGATGATCTCCGCCGGGTCATAGTCGATGCAAGGACGCAATGCGAAAGTCAAAAGGAGAAGCTGAAGTTCGATCGCATGTTAGAGGATCACAAAAAAGGGTTGTACCCCAATTGCGAAGATGGCAACACAAAGCTCGGTACCGTACTGGAATTGCTGCAGTGGAAGGCAGAGAATGCTGTGCCTGACAAAGGATTTGAGAAGCTATTGAAAATATTGAAGAAGAAGCTTCCAAAGGATAACGAATTGCCCGACAGTACATACGCAGCAAAGAAGGTCGTATGCCCTCTAGGATTGGAGGTGCAGAAGATACATGCATGCCCTAATGACTGCATCCTCTACCGCGGTGCGTACAAGGATCTGAACGCATGCCCGGTATGCGGTGCATTGCGGTATAAGATCAGACGAGATGACCCTGGTGATGTTGACGGCGAGCCCCCCAGGAAGAGGGTTCCTGCGAAGGTGATGTGGTATGCTCCTATAATACCACGGTTGAAACGTCTGTTCAGAAACGAAGAGCATGCCAAGTTGATGCGATGGCACAGTGAGGACCGTAAGAAAGACGGGAAGTTGAGAGCACCCGCTGACGGGTCGCAGTGGAGAAAAATCGAGAGAAAGTACTGGGCTGAGTTTGCAGCTGACCCAAGGAACGTATGGTTTGGTTTAAGCGCGGATGGCATTAATCCTTTCGGGGAGCAGAGCAGCAATCACAGCACCTGGCCCGTGACTCTATGTATGTATAACCTTCCTCCTTGGATGTGCATGAAGCGGAAGTTCATTATGATGCCAGTTCTCATCCAAGGCCCTAAGCAACCCGGCAACGACATTGATGTGTACCTAAGGCCATTAGTTGAAGAACTTTTACAGCTGTGGAATGGAAACGGTGTACGTACGTGGGATGAGCACAAACAGGAGGAATTTAACCTGCACGCGTTGCTGTTTGTAACCATCAACGATTGGCCCGCTCTCAGTAACCTTTCAGGACAGACAAACAAGGGATACCACGCATGCACGCACTGTTTAGATGACACTGAAAGTATATACCTGGACAAAAGCAGGAAGAATGTGTACCTGGGCCATCGTCGATTTCTTCCGACCAACCATCAATGTCGAAAGAAAGGCAAGCATTTCAAAGGCGAGGCAGATCACCGGAAGAAGCCCGCCATGCGTACCGGTGATCACGTACTTGCTATGGTCAATGATTTACACGTAATCTTTGGAAAGGGTCCCGGCGGACTAGCTGTTCCGAATGACGCTGAGGGACACGCACCCATGTGGAAGAAGAAATCTATATTTTGGGACCTACCCTACTGGAAAGAGCTAGAGGTCCGCTCTTCAATCGACGTGATGCACGTGACGAAGAACCTTTGCGTGAACCTGCTAGGCTTCTTGGGCGTGTATGGGAAGACAAAAGATACACCTGAGGCACGGGAGGACCTGCAACGTTTGCACGAAAAAGACGGCATGCCTCCGAAGCAGTATGAAGGTCCTGCCAGCTACGCTCTTACGAAAGAAGAAAAATCTTCTTGAATGCCTGCTCAGTATGAAGGTCCCGACTGGCTTCTCGTCGAATATAAAGGGAATAATAAATATGCCAGAGAAAAAGTTCCAGAACCTAAAGTCTCATGACTGCCACGTGATTATGACGCAACTGCTTCCGGTTGCATTGAGGGGGCTTCTACCGGAAAACGTCCGATTAGCCATTGTGAAGCTATGTGCATTCCTCAATGCAATCTCTCAGAAGGTGATCGATCCAGAAATCATACCAAGGCTAAGGAGTGATGTGGCGCAATGTCTTGTCAGTTTCGAGCTGGTGTTCCCACCATCCTTCTTCAATATCATGACGCACGTCCTAGTTCATCTAGTCGACGAGATTGTCATTCTGGGGCCCGTATTTCTACACAATATGTTCCCCTTTGAGAGGTTCATGGGAGTCCTAAAGAAATATGTCCGTAACCGCGCTAGGCCAGAAGGAAGCATCTCCATGGGCCATCAAACAGAGGATGTCATTGGGTTTTGTGTTGACTTCATTCCTGGCCTTAAGAAGATAGGTCTCCCTAAATCGCGGTATGAGGGGAGACTGACTGGAAAAGGCACGCTTGGAGGGGGGACTCAATAATATGCAGGGACGGATATTCTTGGTCTCAAGCACACTACACAGTTCTACAGAACTCTACCTTGGTGACCCCGTATGTCGATGAACACAAGAACAGTCTGCGCTCCAAACACCCGGAGCAGTGTGACGACTGGATTACATGTGAACACATCAGGACTTTCAGCAGTTGGTTGGAAACACGTCTCAGAGGTGACACCACTGTTTGTGATGAGTTGTACTCGTTGTCCAGGGGACCATCTTCGACTGTATTGACTTACAAAGGATACGAGATAAATGGGAATACATTTTACACGATCGCCCAAGATCAAAAGAGCACCAACCAAAACAGCGGTGTCCGCTTTGATGCAGCAACCGAGAGGGGAAAGGACACATATTATGGTTACATAATGGACATATGGGAACTTGACTACGGACATGATTTTAAGGTCCCTTTGTTTAAGTGCAAATGGGTCAATCTGTCAGGAGGCGGGGTACAGGTAGACCCACAGTACGGAATGACAACAGTGGATCTGAACAATCTTGGGTACACTGACGAACCGTTCGTCCTAGCCAATGATGTGGCACAGGTTATCTATGTGAAGGACATGTCTACCAGACCGAGGAAAAGAAAAGATAAGGAAGCGAATACATCATACGATGAGCCAAAGCGCCACATAGTTCTTTCAGGAAAAAGGGACATTGTGGGAGTGGAGGGCAAGACAGACATGTCTGAAGATTATGAAAAGTTTCATGAAATTCCTCCCTTCAAAGTCAAGGCTGACCCAAGCATCCTGATAAACGATGAAGATTATCCATGGTTACGGCGCAATAAGCAAATGACACAAGCGAAGAAAAAGTGAAGACTTTCTCCCGCAACTATTATGATGATACCATGCCAACTTTGTAATAGACGAGTATGATACCATTGTCCGTTTTGTACAAGAAGTGCATCTAGTTTTTGCCGTAACCCTCTCAACTTTCTTGCACATGCTATGTGGATGAAATGATGATACCATGCCAACTTTCAACCTTTTCAGAGTTCATTTGAAATGCTTTTCAATTTTAGGGTCTTATAGCTCAAAATAATTAGTAAATGCATGAAAAATAACAGGCCAAAAATTAAAAATTATGCCACCTACTGGGCCACCACGGCCTGAATACGATTAGAAACCCATCCATGGGCCAGGATTCAGGCCCGCAGAAGGCCCAGTAGGCCCACAGGCATGTACAGAGAGGTTAGGCCCGTAAGCCTGCTTTAGAGAGGAGCTCGACAGCTCAGGCGCACCGCACCTTATAAACAGGTGCGGCTCTCTCTCAGCTAGCGAGGTGGGACTAAACTCACCACCACGCCGCTGTGCAAGGCCATTGGTCCCGGTTGGTGGCACGAACCGGGACCAATTCCACCCTTTGGTCCCTGTTGGTGCCACGAACCGGTACTAATGAGGCTGTGGCCCCACGAGCACCTTTAGTACCGGTTCGTGGCACGAACCGGTACTAGAGTTTCTTACTAAGCAGTTTTTTAGTCCCACCTCGCTAGCTGAGAGGCACTAGGAGCGGTTTATAAGCCCTGAGTGCAGAGACGATGAAGAAGAGGCGCAATGCTCACGTTGCTTAGCTTCAAGCCTTGAGGAATAAGGTAGACTGCATGGAGCTATGTGCAGTGCAGTCTACACTATTCCGAAAGGCTTGAAGCAAATCAACGAGCATTGCGCCTCTTTTTTATTTTTAATAACTTATTACAACTCCGGACTTCTTGTGTTCCGACAAAATAAAATAAACTTTAATAAAATTTATGAAACTAAAATTAACAAAGTATTTTCTGTTCAAAACATTATAAGAAACCTCTATTATTATTGAAACTAAAATCATATAAAATTGATGCAACTAAAATTATCGAAGTATTTTCTGTTCAAAATCATTAAAAGCAAAAAGAATTTTCATAAAGAACTTTTTTTGATAGAAACTTTAATAGCAAAAAGAATTATCATAAAGTAAAATAAATAAGTAATTAGAAACAAAATAAAATAAAATAAATAAGTTTTTTGTTGTAAGTAGAAACAAAACAAAATAAATAAAGCAAAAAAGAAAACAAAAAAACTAAATACAGCAAAAAAATTCATAAAGAACTTTTTTTGATAGAAACTTTAATAGCAAAAAGAATTATCATAAAGTAAAATAAATAATTAATTAGAAACAAAATAAAATAAAATAAATAAGTTTTTTGTTGTAAGTAGAAACAAAACAAAATAAATAAAGCAAAAAAGAAAACAAAAAAACTAAATACAGCAAAAAAAATTGTTGGGGCGCTGCCCGCTTGGCCTTCCAACCCTCAGGTTTGCAAATACAGGCCCAGAAGGGCTAGGAGGCTAAACGGGCAGCGCGCCAAAGTTAGGCCCAGAAGCCTGCTATAGAGAGGAGTTCGAAACAGCAGCCGCGCCGCGGCTTTTAAACTGGTGCGGGCGCCCCTCGGCTAGCGAGGTGGGACTAAACTTTTGGCCGCGATGCGGGCAGCAAGAGGCCTTTGGTCCCAGTTCGTGGCACCAACCGGAACCAATGCCCCCCCTTTAGTCCCGGTTGGTGCCACCAACCGGGACCAAAGGCGCCGCTTCCCGCCCTTTGCGCTGCTGAAAAGGGACCTTTGGTCCCGGTTGGTGGCACCAACCGGGACTAAAGGGTGGCATTGGTCCCGGTTGGTGCCACGAACCGGGACCAATGCCCTTGCTATATAACCAGGACTTGTGAAAATTTCACATCTCCCTCGCCTCCCTCGCCAGTTGCCCCCGCCGCCAGGCTGCCCAAATCGCTCGCGCGCTCCTCGTCGCCGTCGCCGCCGCCGGCCGCCATCCCCGTCTCCTAGTGCCCCTGCCCCGCGCCCGAGCCCACGCCGGCCGCCGCCCCGTCCCCGAGCATGCACGGCCGCGCCCATGCGCCCCGGCCCGCCCCCACCATTGCCGTCGTCGCCGGCGCCCGCCCCCACTGCAGCCCCTGCCTCGACGCCGCCCCTCCTCCCCGTTCGGTCCGGCTCTGGCGCCCCCTTTCCTCCCTGTCCCCTCGATCCTCTTCATATAAATTTTTTTCATATAATTTTTTTTCATATGCATATGTTGATTATATGGATGGATGGATGATGTATATGTTGATTATATGGATGGATGGATGATGTATATGTTCATTATATGGATGGATGGATGATGTATGCTTTTTTCATATAATTTTTTTAGGCAGATTTTTAGAATTTTTTGTGTATGTATGTTATGTTTATATGTATGTATGTATGTTCATATGTATGTATGTTTATATGCAAAGCATATGCAAAGAAAATGTATGAATGGTCATATGCAAAGAAAAATGTATGTATGGTCATATGCAAAGAAAATGTATGTATGTATGTTCATATGAAAGAAAAATGTATGTATGTATGTTCATATGCATATGCAAAGAAAATGTATGTTCATATGCATATGCAAAGAAAATGTATGTTCATATATATGATGATATGTTCATATAAAAAGGAAAATAAGAAGAGGAAGAAAGGAGAAGAAGAGGAGAGGAAGAAGAGGAGAAATAAATAAGAAGAGGAAAAAAGAAGAGGAGAAGAAGAAAGGAATAGAAGAGAAGAAGAAAAAATATTTTCTATTTTTTCTTCTTCTCTCCTCTATTCCTTTCTTCTTCTCCTCTTTTTTTTCTTCTTTTTTTCTTCGATCTTCTCCTCTATTCCTTTTCTTCTTCTCCTCTTTTTATTTCTTCTTCGTTTTCTTATGTTTTATCGGGTCTGTCGTCGTCGATATACCCCTCTCCCGATAACTTCAACACGAGGGGGGTCGATATACCCCCTCCCCGCCGATAATATTATTTTCCCATGTACGTATGTCGTCGTTGTCGATATAACCCCCTCCCGATAACTTCAACACGTGGGGGGGGTCGATATACCCCCTCCCCGATAACATTATTTTCCCATGTATGTATGTCGTCGTTGTCGATATATATAACTCCCTCCCAGATAACTTCGACATGATGGACGGTCGATATTTATACCCCCTCTCGACCGTGATAACTTATACCACGGGAGCACCCCCCGGCCCTCTCGCTCGACCAAAACTCTCGAGGACACCCAAACCCTAGAAAAAAACGATGTCGGTCTCCTACCCCCTCCCGCCGCGCCCCTACCCTTGAAGCGTTGCCTAGGCCACCCCAAACCCGGAATAAGCTAGGTCTACGTTTGCACTAATATATCCACCTGCTGTCATGTTTGTGTAATAATTGCCATGTTGTAATATTTGCAGAAACAATGGAGCACGGACGAGACGAGCAAGCAGAAGAGGTGTTGGGGGACATAATCTTAGCCGGAGGTGATATCTTGTCGTATCTTAACGACAATGATGGTCTGGAAGAACAGGGTGAAGAAGCAGGCTACGGTGATCGAAGAGTGGAGGAGGAAAGACATGATTATGATGGCTCCGGTGACCCAATGCTGGTGCAAGAAGGAGCCCGTGGTGACGGCTCCGGTGACCGAACAGAGTCCGGCCAGGTAAATATATTAGTTAAGCCTGTGCTGACTAGCTAATTGATGCATTCATTGTTTTGGTATGTACACATATTAATTAACACTCGTCTTTCTTCTTTTTTCTAGCCCTCCGGATCGAGCACAACTGCGGTAAAGAGACGAGGCCCGAAGAGAAAGTTGCGCTCGGATGAAAGGTTTGAGATCACAGCAATCGCGCGCGACGGCCAACCGATTGAACCCATCCGGACAAAGGATGCATTTGCTGCTCAGTGCGGGGTTCTAGTTAGGGACAAGATCCCGATCAGCATCCACCAATGGTATAAGCCTAAGAAGGAAGACCCTGAGGTGTCTTATGTCAATGATATGCAGAAAGATGATCTTTGGACTGAGCTGAAGGCAAATTTCACCCTACCGCCAGAGGAGGATCCGGAGAAGCCAGTTATAGAGCAATTAATCAAGTCTCATGCTCTTAAGAAGATGGCAGACCTATTCAGGAGGTGGAAGAATGAGCTGAAAACGTTTGTCGACAAAGAAGAGACACCAGAATTCATCGGCCGGTATGAGAAGATCAGAGATCACTGGCCCGCATTTGTGGCCCACAAGACATCGGAAAAGAGTAAGAAGATGTCAGCGACAAACAAGAAGAATGCTGCGAAGAAGAAGCTTCACCATCGCACGGGGTCAGGTGGCTACCTCAAAGCCCGACCTAAGTGGGCCAAGGCTGAGAATGATCTGCTTGAAAAAGGGATCGAACCACAGACAATGAACTGGACAGACCGTTGCCGGACTTGGTTCTTCGGGGCTGGCGGAACCTTGGACCCTGTATCAGGGAGGTGCGTTTGGACGAACGAGCTTTTGAGAATACCAGTCAAGAAGATTCAGCAATATATCGATGCAGCGCAGGAAGGGACGTTCGTTCCAGACAGAGAGAACGACGAGCTCACAATGGCCCTCGGGAATCCTGAGCACCCTGGACGGACACGAGGCACGCCAGGCTCCGTTCCGTGGAAGGCTGGTTTTCCGGACGCGGGCGGTTACAAAAGCCAGGAGAGGAGGAAAAAAGTGGAGCAGATCCAAATTCAGAAGCTGCACGAAAGGGTTCAAGCGCTAGAGGAACGAGACGGCAATCGACATGCCGAAACTGCCCCCGAAGCTACACCGCCATCTCAGCGGAGAAGCAGCGTGGCTTCCACCGAGCTGCTTCAGCTGGAGCATGCGGCTCCTGCTAGCTACCCCGTGGATGCTATCACGGAGTCTCAACATTGCCACCTTATGGCGGAATGGCAGAACTTCAAAGTCAAGGCGGCTGTTGGCTCTGTTTTACCTCCTGAACCCGGCGCAACCTACCACTGCCGGCCGATTCCAGAAGGATATGCTAGGGTGATGGTGGATGAAATAACGGAGGGATTTGAGGAGCTCCAGCTTGACCACCCTACCGGTGAAGGGGAGACTCGGCTGGGTTCTGCTCTGAAGACTCCATGCCTATGGCGGAAGGAGCTCATCAAGCTTCCGAACTGGACGGCTCCGGCGAGTAAGGGCACTCCGCCTCCTCCTCCGCCTCCTCCTCCGGCGAGTGATCAGGGCACTCAGCCTCCTTCTCCGGCGCGTGGCGGCACTCCGCCTCCTTCTCCGCCAGCGCCGGCGCGCCAGAGCAGCCAGCCTCCTCCTTCTCCGCCTCGTCAGCAAGGGCGGAAGAGACCCGCCGCCGCTGCGGCTGCTCCGGCGCGTCGTAGTCCTTCTCCTCCGCCTCGTAAGCAAGGAAAGAAGACAGCCGCAGCCGCTCCGTCTGCTCTGCCGGCGTCTAGCAGTACAGCTGCCAGAGGCGGGAGGCAATACAGATTCGGTCCTTCTCTGAAGACTCCAGAGAAGTTACCATACGAGAGGACCGAGGAGGAAACCAGGAAGATCGTGCGAGCCGAAGTGACAAACTTCTTTGAAGGGGTGAAAGCAAAGAAACATCCACCTCCGGAGGAGAAGGTAGATCCGGTGAAAGCAAAGCGCACTCTGGCTGCCCTGACAAAACCACCAAAGTCTCCGCCGAGAGGCAACTATGAGCGCATTCTTGCAAAGACATATGCCGAAGCGGAGCGGTCGGGAAGTACTGTCAGTGATCAAAGGTTAAAAGAACGACGAGCTGGGAAAAAAATTGCCCAGCTCGGCGAACAAGCGAACCAATCGTGCCCCCCGCTCAAGGTGTCAAAAGACATCGTCGCTAATGATCCGAGTATGGTGCCCGGTTATAGCAATCTTGGAGATTACCTGCCCGACGATGTACATTATGAAATCATGGAGGTGGACGAACACAAATACCATTACGGGAAGCCTCTCGTCAAAGATGAAAGATCTCTAACAACGATGATGCGAAGACTACATGATTGGTACATGAAAACCTGCAGAGAGTCTGATGGGATGGATACTTTGACGCTGAGAGTTAAACCGGAGCATGACCTCGTTGGAATTGATCTGCTGAATGTTCCATTTGAGGATTTCTTCCAGTTTTACAATCAAAAGGCCCTCGATAAAACAACGATCACTTGCTACTGTCTGTAAGTAGTACTACTTCTGTCATTAAGTCTCTCTATATAGGTCAGCTCTTTCATTGCATGTATTTATAATTATCCTCACTATATTATGCAGATTGAAGATCGCCGAATTGAAGAAAAGACAAATCGGTGATATTGGGTTCATTAACACAAATCTCATAGATGCATATACGGTTGAAAAACATCCCAAAGAAGCCGAGGCCAACTTGCTACAATCGTTGGTATTAAATCAAAACAAAGATATAATACTCTTTCCTTACAACTTCAAGTGAGTGTTACTGTCTTGTGCATATTCGGTTTCCCTTATTAGTCCAGGTTATGGTAATGTAATTGATGACTTATGCATGCATGCGCAGCTTCCACTATATTCTCCTAGAGATTAAGCTTGAGCAGGGAGTAGTAACCGTCTTAGACTCGAGACGAAAAGATCCCCAGGACTATGCGAACATGACTCAAATGCTCGAGAAGTAAGTTAAATCGATCATTATCCACCATATCAGCAACTTTGTTCATTTCCTGATATCAAGTAATTGTTTTCTTTGTCTGGCAGGGTTTGGAGAAAATTCACCTCAAAAGCTCCGGGACTGCCGAAGAAGCTGCAATTTAATCACCCGAAAGTAAGTACTATAGTAGCATGTTCCGCGCATCTCCTAGTGATTCAAGCGCTAGTTTCATCAATACCATTTAGCATGCTTGCTTATCAGTTTGATTGACCTCTATTTCTTGTAAAGTGGTTGTGGCAGGAACCCGGGAATAATTACTGTGGATACTACGTTTGCGAGTCCATCCGCTACACGACCTGTGAGCGGGGCTACACTGAAGAACAATATGAAGTGCGTAAGCAATAATATTCACAATTTTATTTTATTACCATCATTTGTGTTGAGTTTCATTTATTCATATATATATGTATTGACCCCCTTCTTCAAATTAGATGTTTCGGAAGCGGGATGAACTCCTAGCACCAGATCGTATGCGAGGAATTCAAGAGGAATTGGCGGCATTCTTCCTTGACCACGTGATCGCTGAAAACGGAGAATACTATGTGGACCCTGTGTTCCTACAATTAATTAGGAGATTGTATTGTAAGAGATAATTATTGTATATATGTAGCCGGTAGTGTCGGATAGATATACGAGAACTTGTTGTTCGACCAATATCTCGGAGAAGGAGAGGTGGTCGATATCACTTCTCTCTGTATGCATATGTTCATGACGATCTTCTGTTTCCTTCATTTGATTACTAGCTAGCGTGTCTACTCCTCTCCATACGTATATAGTACGTAGCGTCGACCAAGCACGGAGATAAGAGAGGACACTTCTCTCTATTAATTAGCTAGCTAACACAATATATGAAACACCTAAATTAACCCCCCAAAACCCCTAAACCACCCCCTTTCAAAAAAAAAACCTCAGCTCCTGCCAGCTGCTGACGCGTGGATGCCTATTGGTCCCGGTTGGTGACACCAACCGGGACAAAAGGCCCTGCCTATTGGTCCCGGTTGGTGGCACCAACCGGGACCAAAGGCCCCCCTGCCTGGGCTGGCAGCAGCGGCCACGTGGAGAACTTTCTGTCCCGGTTCGTGTAAGAACCGGGACTAAAGGGTTAGGGCTTTAGTAACGACCCTTTAGTCCCGGTTCGAGAACCGGGACAAAAGGCCCTTACAGACCGGGGTAAAAGCCCCTTTTCCTACTAGTGAGTTATAAAAAGATAATATATACCACATCCGAATCATAGACAGGATGAGGGCCGACGGGGCGGATACCAAAACCATCGCACTATATAATAAGAAGGAATAATAAAAGTAACAAAATTAGACAAGTATCTATCTGAAGTAAGAATTTTTTTTTCTTTCAGAAAGAAGATAAGAATAAGAGGCTCACCACGGTGGTGCTGGCGACGAGATCGGCGCGGGCGATCGACGGCGGTGAAGACGGGGACGGGATGTGACGGACCGCTAAACCTAGACAAATCTCGGGGAAAATGAAGCTCGGAGGTCGAGTTTCGAGAGGAGAAATATTAACTAGTGTGGCTCAGACATTTCATCGAACACCTCATGTGCATAGGAGGTGAGCTAGAGCACCCAAATGCCCTCCCCTCGACGGCTAGAAAAAATAGAGCACTGTGGAGTGCTCTGCTGCGGCGATGGGGTATATATAGGCAGCTCATTTGTCCTGGTTCATGGCTAGAACCGGTATTAAATCCGGGCCTTCTGTCCCGGTTCAAGCCAAGAATCGGGACCAATGGTTGTGGGCCAGGAGCGAGGCCCATTAGTCCCGGTTCGTGCCTCGAACCGGGACAAATGGTTCCATACGAACCGGGACCAATGCCCACGAGGCCCCGGCCGGTCCGGTCCCCTGGGCTCAGGAACCAGGACGAATGCCCATGGTTCCCGGTTCGTGACTGAATCGGGACTAATGGGCTTGCCATGCCCGAACGAAAGCCCTATTTTCTACTAGTGTATGTGATGCCGCACTTGTCCACGACGGCGAACTCCCGGCCGTTGGTTCCAGTGTCAGCTAACGAGTCACGTCCGTCCAGGCCTATTCCACTCCCGGCAACGAACAATATGATTTCATGAGAAGCAGTACATGCCTACAGGGATCGATCTGTGGGTACTCATGAACTTGTGATATACAAGCAAGTAATTTACGGAATCCAGCTTGATGCATCTCGGCGCTGCTGTCGACAACGAGTTGGTATCACTCACGACGTTTTAGCGCGCAGCAGCATGACCGTGGAGTCCGGCCAGAAAGCAATCATGGCGTACGGCCGCCACGGGCGAGCCCGAGCAATCCGTCTCGCCGACGGTGACGAGCTAGTGCTCCGGCAAGGAGCAGTTAAACGCGCCTCCACGAGGAGTTGGTCCGACCACCCGCAACGACGCCTTGGAGCACGGCCGCCGCGAACGTACTGCGCCGGGCCAACAGCATGGCGTGCATTCGACATCGTCCGACAGGCCGCCAGCGACGAGCTCCTTCGGCGAGGCCATGGACGAGAGGTCGTCACTGCATCGTGCCCCGCCGCTGTCGAGGCCCCCAGCGTGTCCGCCATTGACGCAAGCGAGAATAAGAAAACCCTACACAGACGTACGTGTTACAGCATGATGAACTACGTGTAGAGAAGTGGCTTGGAATCGGGAATCAACTATTGGAGTTGAGAATGAACGGCAAGTGGGATTGGGATGCTTTGAGATTGTGTCGGCCCCGTGTCACTCATCCAATTGGGTCTCACATTCTTGCCTATGAGACCTGGTCTCCTAGGATTTTTTTTCCCACGCATACGGTCCATGCCCAGCGCCCTGCGCATGCAGAATCAAGCCTCAACGATACGGCGGAGATCCCGTAGGCCCATGCGCCAGAGTGGCCGGTGCCACGCTACAGGACAAGCTTTGCTTGGAGTAAACGTTTCTTTGATGATAGAGATAAGGATTGGAAAAAGTTGCTTCGATTCAAATATAGTGTGGACAGACCAAATATCCTTTGGTCCAGATCTGGGGTGGCCTCTCCTTTCTCGAAGAGTATCACCTGGGCATTTTCTGCTGCAAGGATTTTTTATAAGTGGATTCCTGGGGATGGGAGGAATGTTTCCTTTTGGCATGATACTTGGGTGGGTGAATATTCACTCAAAACTAGATATTGGGATCTGTTTGTTATCTGTCAGCAACAAGAGGCCTCTGTGGCCAAGGTTTGGGACGGGGAGAATATACGTTTAACCTTTAGAAGATGCGTGGATGAATATACTTTGCGCTCCTGGAATGAGATGCTTAATGTGATTAAAGGTGTTGAGCTATCTAATGTGGCTGATAAGCCTATATGGACTCTAGAAAGTAAAGGTATCTATTCAGTGAAATCTCTCTATAGAATGATCAATTTCGGGGGAGTGGTCTCTATCTGGAGAGATTTATTTGGAGAATAAAAGTTTCACCTAATATCCATGTTTTTCTTTGGTTAATGGTGCATAAGAAGAGTCTAACTAGGGATAATTTGTCTAAACGCCAACATGTGGAGGACTTGACTTGTGTCTTCTGTAGTGAAGCTGAAAGTATTCACCACCTATTTTTTGAATGTGTGGTGGCCCGAAAAGTGTGGCTAGTGATAGCTGATTGTATTAAGATTCCCGTTCCTGATTTGTTTGAATCCTTTATTCCTTTTTGAAAGAAGAAGAAATGTTATGATGTAGTTAACTTGACTTCTGTTGCTACCTTATGAAGCTTATGGTTGCTTCGAAATGAATTTGTGTTTCAGGGGAGAGGATGGTGAAGTATCAGATATGTGCTGGACCTGGTGGGGAGACATATTCGCCAATGAAAAATCCTATGTGTGGACTCCCAAGTTGTGCTACTCCTCCGATGCTTGAGGCTACTCGACCATCATCGAGGGGAATTGCTTAGGATCGCTTGGCATGTGGATGGCCCTGGGGAATCTACGTAGTTTTCTTTCGTTCCCTGTAGGGCCTGGGACTCATTTCTGTTATGTGATGAACACCTAACTTACCCCAGTCTTGTAATAATTTCTGCTGCAGCTACTTTCTGGCTGGAGCCGAGAGCTGTTAAACAGTCTGTTTGCTTTTTCAATAAAAAGTTGGGGCAGGGGGGCAACCCCTTTCGTTTCAAAAAAAAAGGACAAGCATTGCAAATACAGACACCCTTCAGAAAAATTGCACATACTGACATACTCCCTCTCTAAACTAATCCTCTGTAAACTAATATAAGATCACTATTTTTTTAGAACATATAAGATATACATTGCAGAGGTTGGTGGTATTCCTCCTTAAAAAACGATCCATGGGCTAAAATTCAAGGAAGTTTGCACGTGATGCTTGGAACACCGAGACGACGACGAACAACAGAAAAATTCATGAGCACACATACGAAACAATGAGGATTTCAACAGATTATATCTGATGATGAGGATGGCCGGTTCCACCACAAAGTCAATGTGCGGACACCGGATAAAACGTACTCCCTTCGTACTACTTACAATAGAATGTGATGGGGCACGGAGCCTTATTTTTTCCGCTAGCATCAACTAACCAACTACACCTGGCTCACCTGGCACCCCCGAAATGTTGTGAGGATGGGAGATTGTCCATCTTTAGGTGGTGATCTCATGATCTCATCAATCATGCCTGGAATACTAATGATGTACCGGGGCAAACTCAGCGAATTTTATTGGGTCCGTCCGTGGCCATTAGATTTTTAAATGGATGGGGACAAGTTCACTTAGAGCGACACAGACTTTTCCTTCACCCTCCCGTGCCGCTACCCATGAGGCGGGCGGGGAGGGAACCTTGATCTTTTTGCTAGCCTCCCTCCTCCTCCCTACTCCTCCCTCGCCGCCGCCGGAGGGTGTGGCAGGTCTTGGCCTTTCTCTTGAGTGGTGGGGTGGCGCGGGCCATCCTTTTCAGTCCAGGGCGTGAAGTGCCGCGAGGCGGCGACGTGTCGCGGTGCAGCTTCTGCACGGGCATGACAGTGCCGTGAAGGGTCGCGTGGTGGATGGTGCGCGTCTGGTCGCAGCGGCCGGATTTGGTCGGCAGGCCGCGCGGGCCGAAGGCTGCTACTCCGCCTTTTGACGGCAGAGGCTGAGGACAGTGGTGGTGCTCTGCCTCGCGTGGGTGGTTGTCCAGGGCCACAGATGGGCAGGGTGGCGGTGTGCGTCCGGGTTAGCTGCGGCAGCCAGGCTTCTACAAGCAGCGCAGGGTGGTGGTGTCGACCGGGTCTGTAATGACGGCGTGCGGGGGCTGGCCGGGCGCCGATGGTGCCGGCCGCATGCGCAATGGGGAAGGTTCCGATCTAGGGTTTGTGATCGGGCGGGCCAGATCGGTGCTAGGGATGGATCGGAGTTGGTGCTTTGGGTAGGTGTGGTTGGGCATGGCCCGGGATGTGCTCGTGGGCGGTGCTTGTGCCCTCCTCGCGGGGTATGGTGGTCGGTGGTGGTGGTCGTGATACCGTTGCTTTAGTGTGTGGATCGGCGCCGGTGGCCACATGCATGGCGTCATGCGAGCTCGATTGGGCCAGGGCTTTTGGGGCTTGCTCGCGGACGGCCTTCGGCAGTCACGGAGTCGTGTCCCTCCTAGACCACCGGGATTGGCTGGAGATACGGGCGTCGGTGCCTCCTGTGGTGGAGGCGCCTACCCAGACTCGGTGACTGATGTCGGGCTGGGAGTAGATGGTGAACCTCTACTCTACCTTCCGTGGTTGAGTGTGTTGTAAAGTGACCGATGTACGGTGTCCCGTAACTGGGATGCCGGGGAAGCGGCCCCGAATGGCGGTCCACATTGGTAGCTCTCCGGCAGGCCATCGCGGCGGTGGTGGCTATCCACCCGGGTCGTGTGGGCGACGGAAGGTGTAGCAATGGGTGGCTCAGGGTGTGCTCTCTATCTTCGCAGGGGTGACGCCCTGATCTGGATTTGGGGATCTGGCCTCAGCACGCTCGTCCTGCAGGCAGTGTGGTGATAGAGTGAGTTGCCGAGCGAAAGCTCCGCGCCTTGGCACCGACAACGGCGGCGTCCTTGGGTGTCGCACTCTTCTTGAAGACGTCGTCATGGATCTTCTCTCCATGTCAAGGCTCCAGGTGTAGACCTTTGTTCGTTGTGTACTTGGCGGCGTCAACGCTCTACGCCGTTCTCCCACTCGGGGCGTTGTCATGGAGCTTAGGTGTACCAGGTAATAGTGTGTTGGTGTGTTCGCCTCTTCCTGTGTTCTTTATTGGCAGCATAGTCGCGTGCATTTTGCATGATTCACTTGTCATGGGATCGCCTTTGTAAGGGCATGAACTATGGTGGCATCACCTGCGTATGCCTTAACGCATCCACGCAAGCGTGAATCAATGAAACCACCGCATAGCAGTCTTCCGGCCAATGCAAGCATTAGTCTGTGGACCACATTTTTATGTGACTCTCTTCCTTTCCTACATCATGCACCGGGGTCCCTTCTCTTTCCTTTTCCCTGCATGCTCCTCTTCTATCTTCTCTCTTGTTGCTTTTGAAAGTGAGAAGGCTGACTCTTCTGCAGCGCAGGCTACACCTTTAGTCTGCAAGCAACACCTTTTGCTGAGCTAGACCATAAAGATCACACATGGCAGTTGGGGCACTAGTCCATGTTGGAGCGTTGGCCATCCCCTGGGAGGGCTACCTCACCATCTTGTACCATTCGGTCATGTACTTTCTTTCGGTTGTTGCTTTATATATAGAGGGGCGAAAGCCAGTTTCGATAGTTCACTTAGAGCATCCCCAATGATGTATGACAAACCGCTGGTAAAAGTTCAAACTGCATGGCTAGGACACTTTGAGCCCTCCAACGCCGTCTATCGAACATCCGCAGAATGGTCCGAGCATCTGAATTCCGACAAACCGGAAGCAAACTGGTAAGAGATCATAAAGGTAGCTTGCATGTACACCGTACCGGATAGTTACTTTAGGGTTGTCAAACGTTTTCTGTAACTGGGAGATCATAAAGGTAGCTTACATCTACAATGAAAAAGAATGACAAGGCCCTCGATGATTCAAGACTCATATTTGCTCCACTGACGATGGAGAGATACTCTCTAGGCCCACTCAGTATTACGATATCCATCATCGTCTGGTCAGACACAACCGTGATTATGATCACGGGGATACCGGAACACAAAAACGAGAAAATAGAACAAAACCGGTAACGAGGATAACTTGATATTATGATAAAATAGTTGATTCACAGGAAACCTATAAAAGTCTCACATCGGGTTTTAATGTATCGCGGAGTAAAGGGAATTGTATGCAGAAACAAAAAGTTTGCTCGATAAAGATCTTCGGGTATATGTAGGAATTAATATGGGTGTCCAGATCTCACTGTTAATAATTGACCGGAAGGTTTTTTGAATCATGCCCACATAATTACTAAACATGCAGGTCATACGCTTAATGACCAGTGGTCCATTCGAGAATCTGAGAATGGGCACCGGAAGTGTTCTGGATGGTCTCAGGAGCGTCTCGTGAGTTTCCGAAAGTGTCTCAAAAGTGCCCGGGAGTGTCCAAAAATTTTTTAGAAGGCATGAAATCTTACAGAACGTTACAAGGGGTCTTAGTGGGTGCCACTTGGCTGGGCCAAGTGGGCATGCACCACATGGGCCCCAAATTGGTGTGCACCCTGTTTGCTTGGGGGGGGGGGGGGGGGGCGCTTGGGAAGGGAGGAGGAGTTCCCTCCCTAATGCACTGGCCTAGGAGGTTTTGGCCCCCAAGTTAGCCGACCCCTCCTCCCCAGACACTATATGTATGTGCGAGCAGGCGCTACCCTAGGACACACAAGTCCTTTGGAGCACCCCCTCCCCCCGCCCTACGCCCCTCTTTCTCCCTCTTCCTGGTCTAGAGCAGTTCTAGACTGGTACGTAGAAGGCTGCTCCTCCCTCTAGTTCTCTGATAGCTTTTTGTCATGGACTATGAAGTACTGCTAAACTACTAACACATGGATATCGCAGAGGGGTCGTCTGCTTTGACTCTCGATCAGTCAAAAACTTCTTGCGAATGGGCGAGGCATAACCTAACTGTGAGAATCAGCGAATCTTTATCACAACTACTTCCTCTCAGTTGCGTTCTTGTTGATCAGATCGGATCTATCTTGTCTTTTTCATAGTGTTCCCGATGTGATCGCACTTTTTTTTTATTGTGTAGTATGCTCTCCTACGGTGCAATGTTGGCTAAGCATGTAATCCTGTCTTTCAGCGAAAGTACCTTTCTAAGCTCGAGCTCAAATGCTCCTGGCATGAATAGTAAAATAAATAATATAATTCAAAATTTTCTGGGTTTTTTTGTAAACATTAAGAAAAGTTTTAATTGCTTGCAAAGTTTCATCATGAAATCACATTCGTGGAAGTCATGGAAAAAATATCTTTGTGTTATTATTATTTTCCTCAATTTTTGGATCTCGCCTTACAGTTAAGTTGTTGTCTCTGTACCGGTCCTTTTTTTTTATCTCGTACAGTTAATTAACAGAGATGTGACTAGCTATCCCTATTCCCTGCATATGCCTACGAGTACGAGGTCCCAACTCACATTAATCCACAATCTTTGCGGATCTGGCATTGCTTCACTTCCGCATCTTGGCCATTTTTACTCTCATGGAGTACTAATAGTAATTTGGAGTTATAACTGCATGTGAAAAGTGGAGCCCCCCTTGCACAGAGATCCTGCCCGGATACACATGCATGTCTTTCATGTATGCATGTTCCTGGAGTTCATTAACCGACTCGGCATCCAGAATAGATATGGATCCTCGCTAATATTATCAGTGGGGATGTAACTACATCCAGAACGCAGATATACACAGTTAAACCTAGCCATAAGCCCATAAGTAGCTCTCGTTCGTACCACGTACAATTTACAATTTGCGGCCTTCGTTTCATCGCACCTGTGTATTGCGCATGGACCAAAAGCTTGAATGCTGGCAGGGTTTGATAATTAACCAGTGGGGTCCTGCGTGCATGCAGGCATAGCTATATCATGGACAAACAGTGCGCGTTTGCATTATTGGCTTATTAAGTGAGCTAGAGCTCGATCATGCATGAGCCATTCATGGCATATGCTTTGGCCGATTAGGTTGCCTCCCTCCATAGGCTAGGACAGCGCATTCAAGTGTAGCATAAACTTAGTTATTTCCCGCGTACATTTGCACTGTATGCATGCTCAACGAAAGAATACTCCATGGTGCATGGAGGGGAAGAGATGGATCAAAATCGCAGCATGCGGGGCTAAGAGCATCTCCAATAGATGACGTATTTTATATCATCAAATTGTGATTTGAGTAAAATATACATAACCTAAAAGTGCGTTTTTACATCTCTAAAAATCTCCAACTCCAAAAGATGATGTAAAATACATCACCAATAGCTAGTGCTCCATTAGGTGATGTAAAATTCATCAGCCGCTCAACGGCCGGCGCCGGAACGGAAGGTGGGAGGAGGCGCGGCAACAGCAATAGCTGCACATGAAGCAGCAATTGCCAGCGACGAAGCAACAGCAGTTAACGTCGTCTTCTTCGCCCAAGAGGAAGCCATGGCAGGGTCGCGCGGTGGCCGCTTCGAGCCGCCACCTCGTGGTTTGGTCGCGGCTGCCTTCTTCCTCGCTGGAGGTTCCATCCCAGCGGTGGCAGCGGGATGAGGGGCTGCAAATCGGTTGCGTGATTTGGGGAAGGCATCGCGACGGCGGTGGTAGCAGGACCAGCGGCAGACATGGAGGCGGCCATCACTGGAGCGGCATTGGCAGTCGTAGGGTCGGAGGAGACGTCCATGGGGCCGGTAGCAGCGGGTGACGACACAGAGGTGGTCAGACGTAGCACGGGAAAGTTTTGCACGCTAGTTGGGCTACGCGCGCGACTGCTCGAATTTTACAGATTTACTTGAGAGGCACAGGTGATGCAAATTCCAAGTGCCCTATTTTACCGCCAGAGCAAATCTCGAGTAAAAATTGCATCTACATCATTTGTTGCAGCACCATTCTGGGGCCTTCGTGATGTAAAAATCAGTTATCTATACATCTGCATCATCTATTGAAGATGCTCTAAGCCCAGTTATCAATATTTATCGGACAGCTTAAACGTCAAGCGACTAAAGACCAGAGAGATGGTACGCTTACGGACACTTTGGATGGATTTGTTGTTACAGACTGAAGCCTTATGGTTGGAGACTAGGGGGGGGGGGGGGGGGGTGGAAATCAGGGGGGCAGGGATTGGTAGAATCGTCTTCGTGGAAACAACCCGTAGGAAGTTTCCGTAAGTGTAGGGTTTTTTAACCCCTCCCCCCGTTTTAGTCAATTTGGCAACAAACAGTTAGACCATCTACCTTTTCCATTCTATCGTGCAATGCCCTCCCTCCCCCCTCTTCCCGGCGGCTGACCCAACAGTTCCCTGCCTCTCCTCCGGCCACGGACTTCAATGGCGCCATGTATGACCCCTCGTCGGCAACGGAACTACAGGCCGCGACGTACCTTCTCGACCTCGGGCTTCTTCCAATCCGATCAATAGTCGATATGAAGAGGCTAGTCACTTGAACATGTTAAACCTTCGAGTGGCCTACGCGTGTGATGTTGTGGCCGACCACGTCGTCGCTGGCTCTAGCTCACTCCTAGTGATGCTACATCACCCTGGACTCGGGGGGGGGGGGGGGGGGGGGGGGGGGGGGGGGGGGGGGATGTGATTTGGAATTTCAGGCGGCCTGAGGAATAGCTAATGCGGCGTTTTCTATGTCTATGCGTAAGAACAGAATGCCTATAATTTGAATGTGTCTAGCGGCCAAGATTCCGCGTTGAAGTGAGATCTAAAGGGATCGAAACGCATATACCGTCCGACAAGATTTCACAAAACCGTTAACGCGATGTGACGTTTGGATCGGCGGGGATGACGGACGTGATGTGACGTCGCGATCGCGCCTTCTGATTGGCTGATTACCTGGGGCCTGGTTTAATTCGATCCCGTGAACAGTCCGCGGCTTCAATTCTGCGGTCGGCCGGCCGCTCCAGGACCAGGAGCCATCAATTGCCGCCGGCGCGCGCCATCGCCGGTCGTACGCGTGGTACTGGCTGCTTCTGGCTTGTCACTCGCGCGTTTTCATGGATCGAGCGGATCTGCGCGCACGGTTGGCCGGCGGCGCCGATCCGGAAACGGCGGGCCGTGGACAGTAAGAGTAGTTAGTACGGACGTACGGACGTGGTACTGCATGGTCTTGGCGACGCCATACGGCAGTGATTGATTCCAGCGATCGACGTATGTAGCGCACGCACGGGTACGTCCAACACCAACAGTGCGTGCGTGCTGGCCAGCCACTGCTGCTGCTTGCACGTACGCACTGTCACAAGAACGCAGGTGACCGCCAGGCGCCACTGTCGCGTACGTAGTCACCGTGCCCTGACCGTACGTGCGTGCCGGCCGCCGGCAACAGACCGCGGTCCGCGGGCGCACCGCATGCACTCGGCACGGGTGCATGCATTGTACTCCCTCCGTTCTTAAATATTTTTTTTTTAAGATTCCATTATAGAGGCTACATTCAGATGTATATAGACACATTTTAGAGTATATGTTCACTCATTTCACTCCGTATGTAGTTTATAGTGAAATCTCTTAAAAAACTTATATTTAGAAACATAGGGAGTACTGGGCGGAATATCATGAGCTCCCCGGCTCCGTGGGAATGAGTGCGTGCGTGCCTAGGTCGATTTGCACCGGGAAATAAGTCATACTCATGCATATATAGAGGAGAAACTCCACGTTTACTTGCTTGGTTAGCTACTTAGTTAGCTCCAAACCAAAGTACGCACGCGATGATCCTATCGGGCCGCCGGGGTGCTTTAAAGTGGCCGGCACGATCGGGCGATCTGATTTGCGAGCACCTGTTCACGGCGGTCTGCCGCCGTACCGGTACCGCCCTGGGATCCGCTGCACGTCCCGCCGTACCGGTATCGAGCAATTAAAGGTGTTTTCCTCTCGCCCAGGTCTTCCTTTACTCGGGTCACGGCCCACCGGGCCCGAGATGCATCTGCCTTGGTTTTTTTTATGATGGCGACTCGCTGGCGCCGGCCGGGCCAGCCACCGATTCTGCATGTGCAAAACGGTCGGACTACTCTAAAAAAAGCAAAACGGTCTAAGAACTCCCTAAAAAACGGTCTGGATTTTTTTCCTGACAAAAACTTTCGATCTATTCATCAACGGTTAAGGTACTACAAAACGCCGAAAGTAAAAATTACATTCAGGTCCATGACCACCTAGTAACGACTACAACCATTGGAGCGAGCCATAGTAGACAGTGAAGAAGTCGTCGTGCTACGGACACATAGGATGCACCAGAACAGCAACCACCGTCGATAAAGAAAAGCGTAGATCGAAAGGATGTAGACACACGAAACTAGACGAACGAAGATCAGATCCAAGCTAATCCACCGAAAACAAACGCTGCCCGAATCCCACAAGATCCGGAGACAAACCTCCACACGTCCTCCGACGATGCTAGAAGCATCATCAGGATGGGGGGCTAGACAGGAGTGGCCGCCGCCTTATCTTCCTGAGCAGGATACAAACCCTATCAAAACTCCAAGAAATATCTAAAAACAAAGCCCTCCTGCGAGCAAGGAGCGAGATCCACTGCGCCTCCATGGTCCTAAGACAACAAGAGAGGAGGCAGTCCATCCGACGCGCGGCTGGAGGCAGCGGAAACCATAGTCGCCTTGACTCGTCAGAGCACAACCAAGGGGCACAGTTAACTTTCTTGCAAAAATAAAAGGGGTACAGTTAACTAAAACAGTCTGAGATTTCTTTGTGCAAACGACTTCCATGATAGTATATCTACATTATTTTTTGCGACTAACAGGGCCGGTCCTGAGATTTTTGGGGCCCGAGGCGAGACTAGAAACCGGGGCCCCTTAATATAAATATCAAAATAATGTTCAATATATAATGTTATCACTAGACACTTAAAATGTTTTTATAATCAAATAAGAATACTTTACCTTAAATTTTCTTCTAACATTCCTAGATGCAAGTTCCTTGATGAAGGTATCAGTAACAATCTCATGCATATATTTTTAAATGCACAGCTACCAAACCATTTAACCTCTCTTGGGACATTTACAAACCTGACATTGTTTTTGCTCAATATATAGCTCTTTCAAAGATGCACATGCTACTTCCAGTAGGACAATAATTATCACACAAGGAAGCCCTCTGCCACAGTCAATATAACCAGTACCTCCGTATATATGTCCTCCTTGATAAGAATTTCTTTTGTTGATGAAGCATTAGAAGCATCTTCTAAGCCCTAGAGATAACACAAATAATGAGTTAACTCTCAAAAACTATATGAGAAAACAGTTTAACAGAAGATTCAGTAAGTTACTTGATATCATCTACAGATACAAAATCAATATAATTTAGGGTTTAGGGTTTAGGGTTCAAAATCTTCTGTAAGCTTTGATTCTAGAGATATAAGTTCAAAATCTTCTACAGGAAAGGAACCATCCAAATGCCTTTGAGATAAAGCTTTTGCAGCATCACTACAAAATTATAAAATCGCTCACCAATTTAATATAGTAGATTATAGTTCATAAAGTTTTCGATGCACCTTAGTGCTTAACACTAGTAGAAAAAGGGCCTATTGTCCCGGTTGGTAAGGGTCTTTTGTCCCGGTTTTTGAACCGGGACTAAAGGGTCGTTACTAATGCCCTAACCCTTTAGTCCCGGTTCTTACACGAACCGGGACAGATGGGCCTCCACGTGGCCGGTGCGGCGAGCCCAGGCAGGAGGGCCTTTGGTCCCGGTTGGTGGCACTAACCGGGATCAATAGGCATCCACGCGTCAGCATTTCAGGGGCTGGGGTTTTGTTTTTTTGAAAGGGGGGGGGGGGTGGGGGGTTTTTGGGGGGGTTAATTTAGGTGTTTCATATATTGTGTTAGCTAGCTAATTAATAGAGAGAAGTGTCCTCTCTTATCTCCGTGCTTGGTCGACGCTACGTACTATATACGTATGGAGAGGACTAGACACGCTAGCTAGTAATCAAATGAAGGAAACAGAAGATCGTCATGAACATATGCATACAGAGAGAAGTGATATCGACCACCTCTCCTTCTCCGAGAGATTGGTCGAACAACAAGTTCTCGTATATCTATCCGACACTACCGGCTACATATATACAATAATTATCTCTTACAATATAATCTCCTAATTAAATTGTAAGAACACAGGGTCCACATAGTATTCTCCGTTTTCAGCGATCACGTGGTCAAGGAAGAATGCCGCCAATTCCTCTTGAATTGCTCGCATACGATCTGGTGCTAGGAGTTCATCCCGCATCCGAAAGATCTAATTTGAAGAAGGGGGTCAATACATATATATATGAATAAATGAAACTCAACACAAATGATGGTAATAAAATAAAATTGTGAATATTATTGCTTACGCACTTCATATTGTTCGTCAGAGTAGCCCCGCTCACAGGTCGTGTAGCGGATGGACTCGCAAACGTAGTATCCACAGTAATTATTCCCGGGTTCCTGCCACAACCACTTTACAAGAAATAGAGGTCAATCAAACTGATAAGCAAGCATGCTAAATGGTATTGATGAAACTAGCGCTTGAATCACTAGGAGATGCGCGGAACATGCTACTATAGTACTTACTTTCGGGTGTCTAAATTGCAGCTTCTTCGGCAGTCCCGGAGCTTTTTTGGTGAATTTTCTCCAAACCCTGCCAGACAAAGAAAACAATTACTTGATATCAGGAAATGAACAAAGTTGCTGATATGGTGGATAATGATCGATTTAACTTACTTCTCGAGCATTTGAGTCATGTCCGCATAGTCCTGGGGATCTTTTCGTCTCGAGTCTAAGACGGTTACTACTCCCTGCTCAAGCTTAATCTCTAGGAGAATATAGTGGAAGCTGCGCACGCATGCATAAGTCATCAATTACATTACTATAACCTGGACTAATAAGGGAAACCGAATATGCACAAGACAGTAACACTCACTTGAAGTTGTAAGGAAAGAGTATTATATCTTTGTTTTCATTTATTACCAACGATCGTAGCAAGTTGGCCTCGGTATTTTCGGCATGATATTTAACCTCAGTTGCATCTATGAGATTTGTGTTAATGAACCCAATATCACCGATTTGTCTTTTCTTCAATTCGGCGATCTTCAATCTGCATAATATAGTGAGGATAATTATAAATACATGCAATGAAAGAGCTGACCTATATAGAGAGACTTAATGACAGAAGTAGTACTACTTACAGACAGTAGCAAGTGATCGTTGATTTATCGAGGGCCTTTTGATTGAAAAACTGGAAGAACTCCTCAAATGGAACATTCAACAGTTCAATTCCAACGAGGTCATGCTCCGGTTTAACTCTCAGCGTCAAAGTATTCCTCCCCCCAGACTCTCTGCAGGTTTTCATGTACCAATCATGTAATCTTCGCATCATCGTTGTTAGAGATCTTTCATCTTTGACGAGAGGCTTCCCGTAATGGTATTTGTGTTCGTCCACCTCCAAGATATCATAATGTACATCGTCGGGCAGGTAATCTCCAAGATTGCTATAACCGGGCACCATCCTCGGATCATTAGCGACGATGTCGCTAGACACCTTGAGCGGGGGGCACGATTGGTTCGCTTGTTCGCCGAGCTGGGCAATTTTTTTCCCAGCTCGTCGTTCTTTTAACCTTTGATCACTGACAGTACTTCCCGACCGCTCCGCTTCGGCAAATGTCTTTGCAATAATGCGCTCATAGTTGCCTTTCGGCGGAGACTTTGGTGGTTTTATCAGGGCAGCCAGAGTGCGCTTCGCTTTCACCGGATCTACCTTCTCCTCCGGAGGTGGATGTTTATTTGCTTTCACCCCTTCAAAGAAGTTCGTCACTTCGGCTCGCACGATCTTCGTGGTTTCCTCCTCGGTCCTCTTGTATGGTAACTTCTCTGGAGTCTTCAGAGAAGGACCGAATCTGTATTGCCTCCTGCCTCTGGCTGTACTGCTAGACGCCGGCAAAGCAGACGGAGCGACTGCGGCTGTCTTCTTTCCTTGCTTACGAGGCGGAGGAGAAGGACTACGACGCGCCGGAGCAGCCGGAGCGGCGGCGGGTCTCTTCTGCCCTTGCTGACGAGGCGGAGAAGGAGGAGGCTGGCTGCTCTGGCGCGCCGACGCAGGCGGAGAAGGAGGCGGAGTGCCGCCACGCGCCGGAGAAGAAGGCTGAGTGCCCTGATCACTCGCCGAAGGAGGAGGCGGAGTGCCGCCACACGCCGGAGTAGGAGGCTGGGTGCCCTGATCACTCGCCGGAGGAGGAGGCGGAGTGCCCTTACTCGCCGGAGGCGTCCAGTTCGGAAGGTTGATGAGCTCTATCCGCCATAGGCATGGAGTCTTCAGAGCATAACCCAGCCGAGTCTCCCCTTCACCGGTAGGGTGGTCAAGCCGGAGGTCCTCAAATCCCTCCGTTATTTCATTCACCATCACCCTAGCATATCCTTCTGGAATGGCCGGCAGTGGTAGGTTGCGCCTGGTTCAGGAGGTAAAACAGAGCCAACAGCCGCCTTGACTTTGAAGTTCTGCGATTGCGTCATAAGGTGGCAATGTTGAGACTCCGTGATAGCATCCACGGGGTAGCTAGCAGGAGCCGTCAAGACATGCTCCGGCTGAAGCAGCTCGGTGGAAGCCACGCTGCTTCTCCGCTGAGATGGCGGGGTAGCTTCGGGGGTAGTTTCGGCATGTCGATTGCCGTCTCGTTCCTCTAGCGCTTGAACCCTTTCGTGCAGCTTCTGAATTTGGGTCTGCTCCACTTTTTTCCTCCTCTCCTGGCTTTTGTAACCGCCTGCGTCCAGAAAACCAGCCTTCCACGGAACGGAGCCTGGCGTGCCTCGTGTCCGTCCAGGGTGCTCAGGATTCCCGAGGGCCATTGTGAGCTCGTCGTTCTCTCTGTCTGGAACGAACGTCCCTTCCTGCGCTGCATCGATATAGTGCTGAAGCCTCTTGACTGGTATTCTCAAAAGCTCGTCCGTCCAAACGCACCTCCCTGATACAGGGTCCAATTTTCCGCCAGCCCCGAAGAACCAAGTCCGGCAACGGTCTGGCCAGTTCATTGATGTGGTTCGATCCCTTTATCAAGCAGATCATTCTCAGCCTTGGCCCACTTAGGCCGGGCTTTGAGGTAGCCACCTGACCCCGTGCGATGGTGAAGCTTCTTCTTTGCAGCATTCTTCTTGTTTGTCGCTGACATCTTCTTACTCTTTTCCGATGTCTTGTGGGCCACAAATGCGGGCCAGTGATCTCTGATCTTCTCATACCGGCCGATGAATTCTGGTGTCTCTTCTTTGTCGACAAAACGTTTTCAGCTCATTCTTCCACCTCCTGAATAGGTCTGCCATCTTCTTAAGAGCATGAGACTTGATTAATTGCTCTTTAACTGGCTTCTCCGGATCCTCCTCTGGCGGTAGGGTGAAATTTGCCTTCAGCTCAGTCCAAAGATCATCTTTCTGCATATCATTGACATAAGACACCTCAGGGTCTTCCTTCTTAGGCTTATACCATTGGTGGATGCTGATCGGGATCTTGTCCCTAACAAGAACCCCGCACTGAGCAGCAAATGCATCCTTTGTCCGGATGGGTTCAATCGGTTGGCCGTCGCGCGCGATTGCTGTGATCTCAAACCTTTCATCCGAGCGCAACTTTCTCTTCGGGCCTCGTCTCTTTACCGAAGTTGTGCTCGATCCGGAGGGCTAGAAAAAAGAAGAAAGACGAGAGTTAATTAATATGTGTACATACCAAAACAATGAATGCATCAATTAGCTAGTCAGCACAGGCTTAACTAATATATTTACCTGGCCGGACTCTGTTCAGTCATCGGAGCCGTCACCACGGGCTCCTTCTTGCACCAGCATTGGGTCACCGGAGCCATCATAATCATGTCTTTCCTCCTCCACTCTTCGATCACCGTAGCCTGCTTCTTCACCCTGTTCTTCCAGACCATCATTGTCGTTAAGATACGACAAGATATCACCTCCGGCTAAGATTATGTCCCCCAACACCTCTTCTACTTCCTCGTCTCGTCCGTGCTCCATTGTTTCTGCAAATATTACAACATGGCAATTATTACACAAACATGACAGCAGGTGGATATATTAGTGCAAATGTAGACCTAGCTTATTCCGGGTTTGGGGTGGCCTCGCCAACGCTTCAAGGGTAGGGGCGCGGCGGGAGGGGGTAGGAGACCGACATCGTTTTTTTCTAGGGTTTGGGTGTCCTCGAGAGTTTTGGTCGAGCGAGAGGGCCGGGGGGTGCTCCCGTGGTATAAGTTATCACGGTCGAAGTTATCCGGGAGGGGGTTATATTGACAACGACGACATACATACATGGGAAAATAATGTTATCGGGGAGGGGGTAGGTCGAACCCCCCCCCCCTCGTGTTGAAGTTATCGGGACACGGGGTATATCGACAACGACATATCTGATAAAAAATAAGAAGACGAAGAAGAAATAAAAAGAGGAGAAGAAGATATTAATAGAGGAGAAGATTGAAGAAAAAAAGAAGAAAAAAAAGAGGAGAAGAAGAAAGGAATAGAGGAGAAGAAGAGAAAATAGAATATTCTATATAGAGGAGAAGAAGAGAAAATAGAATTCTTCTTCTCCTCTTCTTTTTTTTCTTTTTTCTTCTTCTTATTTATTTCTCCTCTTCTTCTCCTTTCTTCCTCTACTTGGTAAATATTCTATGAACATCGTTTCTCATATATATATCAATGCATACATCCATGGATCATCATTGCTCATATATCCATAGTCATATATAAAAACTTTCTGTATATGAACAAAAAAACATTTTTTGACATATTTAGCACATTCTAAATTTTCCTAACTCTTTTACAACCACAAAAATTACTCCAACTTCATGACAGTACCCACACTCCATTTCACCAAAAACCTTCGGATCCATAGTTCAAAAATTTTAAAATTCATTCAAATGAAATTTGAACCAGATTCAAATTCCTTGCTGAAAACCTATTCTAAACCAATCCAAAAATTCTGAAATTTTGCCATCACCTTTGTCTTGCATCAGTACCTCACCACAAAAAATATCATAAATTCTAAAAATGCCCAAAGCCATCTAGCATTTGATCAAACACCCTCTATATGCACTGTTCATATCTGTAAAAAAAATCAGAAATTTCAAAAAATTGGACGGCGTCTTGCTGCTGCTCCACTCCTTCTCATCTCCTCTCCTTCTGCTCTTCGATGCGTCGGGGCCGGCGGCGACCATGGAGCAGGGGCAGAGAGCAAGGGGCACTCGGGCGCAAGAGCGTCGCTCGATCGGGACCATGGGAAAGGGGGGGCTCACTTCGAGGGGGCGGCGATGGCAGGAGTCCGGCGACGAGGACGGCGGGCTCGGGGCGGCACGCGGTGACGGGGACGGCGGTCTCGGGACGGCAGGCGGCGACAGGGACGAGGAGGGGTGGGCTCGGGGAGGCACGCGGCGACGGGGACGACGAGGACGGCGGGCTCAGGGATGCCGGCGACGAGGACGGCGCGGGCTCGGGGAGGCGACGGCGTTGGCGGCGGCGGTGTAGACGGCGAGGTGGAGCAGCCTGACGGCGAGGGGGGAGGCAACTGGCGATGAAAACTGAAACTTTTCACAAGTGTTTGTTATATAGTCCAAGCATTAGTCTCGGTTGGTGCCACCAACCGGGACTAATTCCCCCTTTAGTCCCGGTTGGTGCCACCAACCGGGACCAAAGGACATGTGCTGCCCGCGTCGCGGCCAAAGTTTAGTCCCACCTCGCTAGTTGAGAGAGCTCGAGAGTGGTTTATAAGTGCTGTTGCGCCAACCCTCTCGAGCTCCTCTCCATTGCAGGCTTACGGGCCTAATTGTCACTGCTATGCCTGATGGGCCTACTGGGCCTTCTGCGGGCCAGAATCCTGGCCCATGGATGGGTTTCTAGTCGTATTCAAGCCGTGGTGGCCTAGTAGGTGGCATAATTTTTATTTTTTGCCTGTTTTTTGTTTTCTTTTTTGCTTTATTTTTTTTTTCTACTTACAACAAAAAAACTTATTTATTTTATTTTTTTGTTTCTAATTACTTATTTATTTTACTTTATGATAATTCTTTTTGCTATTAAAGTTTCTAACAAAAAAAGTTTTTTATGAAAATTCTTTTTGCTTTCAATGATTTTGAACAGAAAATACTTCGATAATTTTAGTTGCATCAATTTTATATAATTTTAGTTTCAATAATACTAGAGGTTGCTTATAATGTTTTGAACAGAAAATACTTTGATAATTTTAGTTTCATAAATTTTATTTATGTTATTAAAGTTTACTTTATTTTGTTTCTACTTATATATTTTATTAAAGTTTATATTGTTTTGTTTCTAATTACTTATTTATTTTATTTGTTATTTTTCATGCACCATTTTTCATGCATTTACTGATTATTTTGAGCTATAAGACCCTAAAATTGAAAAGCATTTCAAATGAACTCTGAAAAGGTTGAAAGTTGGCATGGTATTATCATTTCATCCACATAGCATGTGCAAGAAAGTTGAGAGGGTTACGACAAAAACTGGATGCACTTCGTGTACAAAACGGACAATCTCTTTCGAAGTATCACGATTTCATACGGAAACTCGTCTGTTACAAAGGGATTTCATTTTTTTTAACTTATTTGAACTCCTGACTTTTTGTGTGTTCAAAATGCACCATTCAAAGCCACATCATCAATTTTCAACCCTTTCTGACTTCATTTGTTATTTTTCATGCATTTATTGATTATTTTGAGCTATAAGACCCTGAAATTGAAAAGCATTTCAAATGAACTCTGAAAAGGTTGAAAGTCACGGGCCAGGTGCTGTGATTGCTGCTCTGCTCCCCGAAAGGATTAATGCCATCCGCGCTTAAACCAAACCATACGTTCCTTGGGTCACCTGCAAACTCATCGCAGTACTTTCTCTCGATTTTTCTCCACTGCGACCCGTCAGTGGGTGCTCTCAACTTCCCGTCTTTCTTACGATCCTCACTGTGCCATCGCATCAACTTGGCATGCTCTTCGTTTCTGAATAGACGTTTGAACCGTGGTATTATAGGAGCATACCACATCACCTTCGCAGGAACCCTCTTCCTGGGGGGCTCGCCGTCAACATCACCAGGGTCATCTCGTCTGATCTTATACCGCAATGCACCGCATACTGGGCATGCGTTCAAATCCTTGTACGCACCACGGTAGAGGATGCAGTCATTAGGGCATGCATGTATCTTCTCCACCTCCAATCCTAGAGGGCATACGACCTTCTTAGCTGCGTACGTACTGTCGGGCAATTTGTTATCCTTTGGAAGCTTCTTCTTCAATATTTTCAGTAGCTTCTCAAATCCTTTGTCAGGCACAGCATTCTCTGCCTTCCACCGCAGCAATTCCAGTATGGTACCGAGCTTTGTGTTGCCATCTTCGCAATTGGGGTACAACCCTTTTTTATGATCCTCTAACATGCGATCGAACTTCAGCTTCTCCTTTTGACTTTCGCATTGCGTCCTTGCATCGACAATGACCCGGCGGAGATCATCATCATCGGGCACTGGTTCCTCTTGATCTTCAGCAGCTTCCCCCGTTGCAGCATCATTGGACACATCGTCTGGTTTCTCTTGATCTTCAGCAGCTTCCCCCGTTGCAGCATCACCGTATTCAGGGGGCACATAGTTTTCATCGTCCTCTTCTTCTTCGCCGTCTTCCATCATAACCCCTATTTCTCCGTGCCTCGTCCAAACATTATAGTGTGGCATGAAACCCTTGTAAAGCATGTGGGTGTGAAGGATTTTCCGGTCAGAGTAAGACTTCGTATTCCCACATGTAGGGCATGGACTACACATAAAACCATTCTGCTTGTTTGCCTCAGCCACTTCCAGAAAATCATGCACGCCCTTAATGTACTCGGAGGTGTGTCTGTCACCGTACATCCATTGCCGGTTCATCTGCGTGCATTATATATAATTAAGTGTGTCAAAAACCATTACAGAACATCATGAATAGATAATTAAGTGACCAAATTAATAGAAGTTCATCATCACATTAAAACCAAAGTACATACATAGTTCTCATCTAACAACATATAGCTCTCCAGAGCATCTAATTAATTAAACCATACATTGAAACTATGTAAAATATTTCAATGCGAAAACAAATGCGATCATAGTCGCAACCAAGGTAACAATTGATCCAACGGCATAATGATACCAAGCCTCGGTATGAATGGCATATTTTCTAATCTTTCTAATCTTCAAGCGCATTGCATCCATCTTGATCTTGTGATCATCGACGACATCCGCAACATGCAACTCCAATATCATCTTCTCCTCCTCAATTTTTTTATTTTTCCCTTCAAGAAATTGTTTTCTTCTTCAACTAAATTTAACCTCTCGACAATAGGGTCGGTTGGAATTTCCGGTTCACATACCTCCTAGATAAATAAAATCTATGTCACGTTGGTCGGCATAATTTTCATAAACAATAAATGAACCAATAGTTATAAAGATAATATATACCACATACGAATCATAGACAGGACGAGGGCCGACGGGGGCGGATACCAAAACCATCGCACTATATAATAACAAGCAATACAATAGTAAGAAAATTAGACAAGTATCTATCTAAAGTAAGATTTTTTTCTTTCAGAAAGAAGATAAGAACAAGAGGCTCACCACGGTGGTGCCGGCGACGAGATTGACGCGGGCGATCGACGGCGGTGAAGACGGGAATGGGACGTGACGGGTCGCTAAACCTAGACAAATCTCGAGGAAAATGGAGCTTTGAGGTCGAGCTTCGAGAGGAAAAAGCTTAACTACTGTGGCTCGGGCATTTCATCGAACACCTCATGTGCATAGGAGGTGAGCTAGAGCACCACAAAGCCCTCCCCTCGCCGGCCAGAGAAAAACAGAGCACTGGAGTGCTCTGCTCGCGGGCGAGGGGTATATATAGGCACCTCATTGGTCCCGGTTCATGGCATGAACCGGGACTATAGGGCAGCCTGTGGTCCCGGTTCAAGCCACCAATCGGGACCAATGGTGGTAGGCCAGGAGCGAGGCCCATTGGTCCCGGTTCGTCCCACCAACCGGGACCAAAGGGGCCAGACGAACCGGGACCAATGCCCCCACGAGGCCCGGCAGGCCCCTGGCCTCACGAACCGGGACCAGTGCCCCCATTGGTCCCGGTTCTGGACTGAACCGGGACTAATGGGCTGACCCGGCCTAAACCAAAGCCCTCTTTTCTACTAGTGTAATCCTGATTCAGTAGGCACCATACCATACCCCTAATATTCCTAATTCAACACTAACATCACAGTTCCTAAGTTTGAATGCCAGACTAATATTTTTCCCGTCGGGAGCAAGGAAAGGGAGTAATCTCATAATCCATACAAACTCCACAAGACCGGATTACAAATGTGAGAAACGATTCTTACTAAAGCGGCGATGGCCCTGCCACAATCATAGACTGAAGATTGGCGTCGGCGGTGGGCATCCACGGCGAAGGAAAAAGGGGATTAGGGCATATATTTTTATTGACTAGGGCATTGTGCACTACCTTTTTTTCTACCTGAGGCGCTTCACCACGCGCTGGGCCACACCCAATATCTTAGCTTGGGCTCTGTTCGCTAGTAGGCCCGTGCGAACGCAAGAAGAAAACAGAACAGCGCAATAATCGTGTGGTCATCGTCCGCTACCTTCGAATTGCTGCATGATGTTGCGTCGTCACTACATGCATAGATAATCTGCCCTGCGTCCTGGCCGGAGGGGGCCCCTGATTTGGGGGGGAGGGGGTGCTTCTATATCTCGTGTCACGCGAGAGAAAGTTGTCCATCATTGAAGCGCCTACTACTTGCGCGAGCAGATGGGCTGGCCCCGTGCGTGGGAGTTTTTTTTTATGTTCTTGTTTTTTGCTTTATTTTTTGTATTTTTTTATACTTTAAATACTCTACATAAACACTCTTCAAAAACACATTTCAAAAATGTTGAACAAGTGTTTGAAAAATGTTGAATAAGTATTATAAATGTTGAACAAGTATTTGAAAAATGTTGAACAAGTATTTGAAAAATGTTGAATGGGTATTTCAAAATGTTGGACAAGTATTTTAAGAATGTTGAACAAGTATTTGAAAAATGTTGAACATGTGTACAATAGTTGAAAAATGTTGAACATGTGTACAAAAATGTTGAACAAGTATTTAAAAAATATTGAGTAAGTACTTAAAAATGCCATGCAAGTATTCGAAAAAATGTTGATCATGTATATAAGAATGAATGAAAAACACAAAGAAACAAAAATAATACAAAAATAAAAACAAAGAAACAAATACAAAAAAAGAAGAAGAAACAAAAAACAAAAGAAAAAAATGGAGAATACCGGCGCGACTTACTTCAAGTAGGTCGTGCCCTTGTACATATCACGAACTGTGTGTGGGCGAGGTGGCTAGTCGAGCTTGCTACATTTGAAGCGACCGGGGATAGCTGGCGCCCCTATGTCTCGCATTAAGCGACACATGAGCGAACTCCTCGCCAAAGGGAACCGCCAATTGGGCCGGCCCACGCAGGCAGGAAACACCAGCCTGTTTTCTGTTTTATTTTTTACGTTTTTTTTTGTTTTTTGCTTTCTTTTTTTACTTTTGTTTCCACTTTAAAATAATATATATATATATATATATATATATATATTAAAAAGACACTCTTCAAAAAATATTTGAAAAATTATGAACAAGTATTTGAAAAACAAATGTTGAACAAGTATTTGAAAAAATGTTGATCGTATATATAAAAATGTTGAACAAGTATTTGAAAAAAAATTAAATGAGTATTTGAAAAATATTGATCATGTATATGCAAATGTTGAACAAGTATTTGAAAAAAATTCTAAACAAGTATTTGAACAAATGTTGATCATGTATATAGAAATGTTGAACAAGTATTTTATAAATGTTGAACAAGTATTTCAAAATGTTAAAAGGGTATTTGAAAAAAAATTGAATAAGTATTTGAAAAAATGTTGTTCATGTATGAAAAAAATGTTGAACAAGTATTTGAAAAATGTTGAACAAGTATATAAGAATATAGAATGAGAAACAAGGAATGAAAAAAAAAACCGAAGAAAAAAACAAAGAACGAAAGAAAGAAAGAATGTAGAATGAAAAAACCGTGAAAAAAAACAAAGAAAAACGAATTGTAATAATGAAAAATGGAAAGCCAGAGAAACATAAGAAGATCAGACAAAGAACGAAAGAAACCCCTCGCGCCCTAGTGGGCCGGCGCGATTAGTGCAAACGCTCCAGCGAGAGAGACCTTCGGAGTCGCTGAATGCGAGAAATAGTCCTCGCGGATTCCCCTCCCTCCCTAGGCCGGGCGTGGCGACTAAGATTCTGGAATTATAAATAAAATATTTGAAACAACACAAGACATCGTAAAAAACCATGTAAATTACAACCATACTCTCAGAGAACCAAATAAACTCAATCTTATTACTACTACGTGTGTAGGCACACTCATATCTGTACACATAACTCCACCACCTTACCAAGAGGCGAATCTCGCCATGTTACAGCTGTGCCATTTTTTCATGCATGGCAATTAACTGGGGTTCTGATGGGTTTCCTGGAAAAGAAACGTTATTTCAGATTTTCTAGTTTTATCTAGCACAGATAAACAAAGCAGGGTGTTTGGTCTAGTGGTATGATTCTCGCTTCGGGTGCGAGAGGTCGTGAGTTCGATTCTCGCAACACCCCAATTTTTCTTTTTCTTTTTTCTTTTTTCTTTTTTCTTTTTTTTTGCATAAGCACTGATCTTTTTTTTTAAACAGGTTTCGTTCGTCGTCGGCCGCAGTCGCAGAGCCTCGCACGAGGAGAGGGGCCGGCCAACGGCCCTGCCATGCAGCCGATCGGTGGTGACTTCAGCGTTGCCACCGGCAGGAGCAGAGCGGCCATGCCCATGCATGCCGCCCGCTGGCACGCACGCACATGCTCCGTCCCAGAGCACCTTTTGCATGCAGAATCAAGCCTCGACGATACGCCGGAGACCCCGTAGGCCCATGCGCCCAGAGTGGCCGATGCCACGCCACAGGACAAGCTTTGCATTGCGCACGCACTGCATGGCATGGGGTCAAATCTCCCAAAGGAAATCTGTACCGGCCCTCCTCCCCTCTTGCTGTTGCATGACATGATTCAAACCCATCCAATCCATCCATGAGCTAAAATTGTGTAAATGTTTGGAACACCCGAGACGACGACGACGAACCGGAGCGCGAAATTCGCCCTGCCCAAGGTTTTCGACAGACTGTGTCTAATGAGGATGGCCGGTTCCATCACAAAAGTCAATATGCGGATGAGAAGTAGAGTACTACTATAACAGAATGTATCAACCAGCTACATACAGCTCGCTCACCTGGCCCAGCATTGGGCACGTCGGGAGGTTGGGAGATTGTCCATCTCTAGGTAGTGATCTTATGGTCTCATCATTCACGGCTCGAATATCAACGGTGTACCGTGGCGAGGTCAGGGAATTTTATTGGGCGCCGTCCGTGGCCATTCGATTTTCAAACGGATTTACGCAGCTCGGCTCCGGCACTGAAGTTCTTCCGTGGGGTTGCTTGTCGGCACTAATCTCACCAGAGGGATGAGCAGGTACTCCGCGTAGAACAGCTGCGGAGCCACGTGAGAGAGGAGTGAATGTGAGTTAACAGGATACACAAGGCGCAGAAGGTGAACTGATTGAATGTATTTGGACGGTACAAGGAATTTTATTTAAGCAGGATGCAGCGAAAGATCAGTGAATGGGTGATGTCAGCACTTACCCTCGTAACACCGAGTGGCCCAGAGAGTATCTCTTTTATCGTGAGAGGAGCAAATCTCAGTCCTGAACTATCGCTATCGAGACATACGTTTCCAGTATACTCATAAGTCATCTTTATTTACACATCCACATACGGAGTGACATGTGGTAAAGCCCGAAGTAACCATCCGGTATGTTGGTATGCAATATTCTCATGGTTTAAGGAACAATGCAAACGTGAACAAGTTATATGAAGTACTGATAAGTAACATACTACCTCCGTCCCGGTGTATAAGTCATTCGCGTAGTTCTAGGTCGATAATTTAACTATCTAAATATGTATTATATGTGACAAAAAATATATATTTAGAAACTACATCCGTGTGGAAATATAGTGGTATACTTTTCATGACATATAACACATATTTAATTCCTCAAATCGATGACCTAGAACTACGCGAATGACTTATACACCCGGACGGAGGGAGTAGCAACAATTACATTTCTCGGTAATTCGTAAGTTGGGTCTATCCAACTCCGTTGTAATCATGACAACGGTGTTCTCATATATTGATAGCATTTTTGTTACATTAACAATGCTCATGATCAGGAAAACAAGATCATCATTAATACATGAGATAGTCTTAGAAGCTAGACGAGGGATCACTTGGTGTTTATATTTTCACACATGTATTTGGTTTTCCCTATGAATCTCATATTCAATAACCAATACAATTGTAGCATAGAAACATGACTTAATAATAAACATGAAAATATAATAGTACATTCATTATTGCCTCTAGGGCATATTTCCAACACAGTTAACTACTTAATACCAAACTAAACAAGGGGACGACGCTAGATTTCACCACTTCCTTGCCAGATGCTTCCCCTTGGAGTCTCGGCGGTTGGACTCGGCGTATGCATCGGCGGCTCTGGGCTCGTCGTCACCGTCACTTTCCGAAGCAGAGGGGGAGGAGCACGAGATGACGATGCTCTCCATGCATCAGGCGACGTGGGTATGCTCCTCTTGGAGCCGTGCGGCTCTATCCGCTGCCGTCGCCCGCCCCATCGCCGTTGAACATGGCGGGCGAGGAGTGGATTTTGGGGGAGAAGAAGTGGATTTGGTGGAGAAGCGGACAGGCCGAGTGAGGACAGATTGAGTTTGACTAGGGTTTACTCGTTGTCGTCAGATATTTGTGGGGGCAGGAGTGGGGTCGTTGCGGGCCATAGTGGGCCAGGTCGACGTGGCGGACGGCCCATATCCGTCCTAAATTTGGACTGAATATGAGGGATGTCATTCAGTCGGGTCATTTGAGATTGGTTTGAGGCGCCCGGGTGGGTATGGTTTTTCTTTTACCCGACCGGGTTTTTTTAAAGCGTGTTCGCCCCTTCCCCCTTTGCTCCTTCCGAATCCCCAGCTGGCCGCCGCTATCCATCGCCCAAGCACTAACCTTAATCGATCAAATCCCTCCGGTCCAGCCATGCCGCCGCCGTCGTCGACGGAGCGGTGGTCAATCTTGGCTCGAATCCCTAAAGTTGTGAAGGACAAGGAGGCAAAGCGCACCTTCCTGCCGGAGGCGGTGCGGTCCGTCTGGCGTCCGAACGTGGTGGCGAACGCGCAACTCCTCTGTTGGCGCGCTGAGCATAGGGACGCACCATGGGCCTCGTCCGACCAGAACATGGAGGTAGCGGGCGCGACGATGGACGTCGGCGAGGCGGAGTCACATTCTACGGCGCCCCGTATGGTGCAACACTCCAGGCACCGCAACCGCGTCATGGTGGACGTCCCAGGCTCGTCCCAGGACGGATCCATCATAAATCTGATGCCAACCAGTACCGTTCGGGTTCCGAGCTCCGACGAGGAAGAGTAGGGCATGGGAGAGGCGGATGACTTGAGTCTCGTGAGCCGGCTCGTGTCTCATGCCCTACTCTAACTCGCCGTGACCGGCCCAACACTCTGCGAGGCGCAGCTGGGCGCCGGACGGAGCTCTGCTCAAAAATCGCTACGTTGCATCTAATAATATAGATTTGAGGTTACTAATTTGAGGTATCCGGATGTGAAATGCATTACTTAAGACGTGACCGGTCAATGTTTGAGGGGTCATATTTGCCCCATCACGGCTGCTCTAACCCTAATCAATCAAATCCCTCCGGTCCAGCCATGCCGCCGCCGCCGGAGCGGTGGTCCATCCTGGCTCGAATCCCTAAAGTTGTGAAGGACAAGGAGGCGAAGCGCACCTTCCCGCCGGGCGCCGACGTCTCCGTCGCCTGCGACGAGCCCCCGCGCGCCTCAATCCTCACCGCGCCGTTCCGCATCTCCCCGCCGCCCTGCCTCCCCAGCTACCCCTACGTCGCCGCCGCGGACTCCTCCGGCCTGCTCCTCCTCCGCGCCACGGAGCCCGGCGGAGAGGTCACCCACCACCTCTGCCACGCGCGCACAGGCGAGGCCACCTGCCTCCGCGAGCACGACTGCCCCATGGGCTTCGACGGCGCCAACGTCGGCCTAATGGCGAGTCGCGACAGCTGCGTGGTCGCCGAGCTCCAGCCCTCCGGCGACGGCTCCGGCCGCGCCACGCTCCTCCGCTACACGGTGGGGCAGTACAAGTGGGCCGTGACGGAGCTCGCCTACTCGCCGCCGCTGCACCGGCAGTGGTTCTGCGCGGGGGTCGTCTCCCACGGAGGGATGCTCTGGTGGGTGGAGCTCTCGTACGGCCTCCTCGCCTGCGACCCCTACTCGTACAAGCCGGAGCTGGTACACGTCCCGCTTCCGGCGGTCATCGACCCGCTTCCGGGAAAAGTGGCAAACTTGGCCAACAGGGGCTCCCACAGCTGCGTGAAGGCGAGCAGCGGAAGGCAGTTCACATCTTGCACGGTCACAATGTTGAGAGAGGGATAAGAGCTATTTTGAAGATACCCTGCTTAAACAAATCGATTTCCTTAATATTAGTATATGGACATAGCTGCTATTGCACAATGCATGGTACCACTTATCTTGCATGGGGAATTGCTATCTTTTAAGCTATAGTGTTTGTTTCCGTAGAACGTTGTTTGACAGACACGTACTTACCTTTGTTGTAAGCATACATACATAGTTTGCTCGCCCTGGCACACATTTAACCGTTGTAATTTGAGTCTATTCTTTCAAGGGTCTGACCCTGACTCTGTCCCGACATGCTTGAGGGAGGAGAAGGAGATCGCCGCGCGGAGCAGGTGACGCTACTTGACTCTTACGGAGTACATTCTTGTGCATAATGCATAACCTTGGCCTCTCTTTTTCGTAAGGCCTAATACAATTTTATTCTTTTGATTCAGCTGGGCTACTGTCATGCCCTTCCGACGTAAAACTGCTACTTACCATTACGATCCATATTCACCTGTTCCCGATGGTTGAGAGCTTATTTTCATTTTCTCTGGTTTATTTCAGATAAATTACAGAAGAAGTATCGTTATAATTTAATCATGCGGCAGCAGCACAGAATAATGATGAAGAAAGAAACCCGCTTTGCAAGGAGGCCACAGATATCGCCAAAAGGCAAAAGAGTAGGCCATAGGCGTGGGCAAGCTGCATGGTGCATCTCTCATGCAGTCTCTAAGTACAAAAAAATTCGGATCTAAAGATTGGAAACTAATCTTGATGTATCAGTATATATTGAGTGGTACATCAATGAACATTGCTTGAATTCATGCCTTTTTTTACATAATTCGCATTTAGGCCTTTGGGTGGTGCATGAGTGAACATTGCCTGAACTTTTTCACTTAGGCCTCTTACAGTGCTAGGTGTTTAGGGAGGTGCTTAGAAAAATAAACCAGGTTAATTAGTGCCTATTTCTAAGGAGACGCCTAATTAAGCGCCTGCCCTATGCAACAAATAAGCACCAGTGCTTAAAGAAAGACTGATTTATTTCTCCAAGCGCCTCTCAAGCACTTTGCATTGTACAAGGCCTTATTTATCTTGTAGGGTAGTTTCGTATCTGTAACTGTAACTCTGTTTGCTTTCATTTGTAAGCTCATATGGTCGTTTCTGGAGCAGCTGCATGTATGTAATGTTGAGGTTTCATGTAAAAGTTGTAATGCTTAAGTTTCCTATGAGGTTTCAGAACGGATACTTTGATGCAACTCAGTGTGTTACACGGTGCATGTACATCCTTGGAAACTCACAGGAGGAGAAACAGACCCAGACCAGAGACGAGAGGCATCTAATTGGTGCTGACTTGAGCATTACGAATACACGCCCAGCCTCTTTATTAGCAGAAAACCTGGCTATATGCACACAATAGATATACTTTTGTGTTGGAACAAAACCTTTAGTTTTCACGAGCGAAACATTGATCCCGAGAACACTTTTCACAAAGAAAACATTAAGGTTTTTCCAACCACCAAGATATGTTGCGTTGACAGTCAAGTTCAGCGTCAGATAACCTTGTGTTGTACAGAACAGAATGATTATATTCACTTGTTAAGATTTTAGGGGAGGGTTGAAACTTCAGAAAAGGGACCAATTTTGCCAATTCACCCCTCCCGGTAAGATTTAAGAAACCCTGCGCAATGTTCCAAACATCCTAGACAACAATGGACCAGAGCAAAATTCACAAGTTCTAAAACGTACAACAGAATGTAATTGGGAGTGGGGAGCCTTATTTTCCAGGCAGCCGCGTGCCTGCTGCAGGAGTTGTTGCTAGCATCAACTAACTAAAGCTCACCTGGCCCAGCTCGGGTACATGGGGAGGTTGTCCATCTAGGTGATCCCACCATCCATGGCTGGAAAATCAACGATGTACCGGGGCGAGGCTCGGGGAGTTTTATTGGGCGCGGTCCGTGACCATCCGAAATTCAAATGGATTCGCACAGCTTTACTCCGGCACTCAAGTTCTTCCGTGGGGCTGCTTGTCGGTCCTCATCTCACCAGAGGGATGAGCAGGTACTCCGCGTAGAACAGCTGCGGAGCCATGTGAGGGGAGTGAATGTTAGTTAGCAGGGTGTGCCATTCCAGGATCCACAAGGCGCAGAAGGTGAACTGGTTGAATATGTTTGGACAGTACAAGGAATTTTATTTGAGAAGGATGCGGGAAAGATCAGGGAATGGGTGATGATGTCAGCACTTACCCTCCAGATGAGCATGTAGAAGGATGTTATCGCAGCTTTGCTTGTCAAATCGATGGACCGTGCGCTGCTCCACAAGATGCTGGCGAGGATTGCATGGCCCACGACCTGCAAAAACCCATGCTCATAAACGGGACTACAAACAACCACTTATACAATAGCCTATAGAAGTTTAAGCCTTTTTAATTATAGTTGTTATGTTTTGGGCAAGCTTAAATGGATACAAAAGTTTCACTTACCTTGTAATGCTAAAACAGAACAAAGGTAGAAGGCTCAGATCAATCTTGAATTTAAAAGAGGTTAAATTTCCATAATAAAGCCATATTAATTTCCATAACTAGTTCTCAATCATAAGAGAAATAAAAGCCTTCTACAGATCACTAGAGATGTTAGCTCCATGGTGGTAATCAATTCAGAACAAAGCCTAATACTCAAATTGTTTTGGTTGGCAAAAAAATGGATAACTTAAATTTAACGATGGACAGTGCAGTGGAAATCTATGAGATGTGGTGGCGTACAGTTAGAGATTTGCTCCACAAACTGGAAGAAGTTACCCCCATCAGTATCGCAACACCGTAGGCAACCTCAAGTAGACCAACACAAGTCCAGAAAACCTGCGTGGGAGTTCAAATCAGCAACTACAACAGTAAGTCTCTTAGGACAATAGCAATGTTTATTATTTACTACTAACCTTGCTTTGACCTAATCTAACACTAAAAGATTGAATTCCAAAGATGCGGTCCCCTTCAATATCGGGTATATCCTGCAGGAAAGAACCAATTTTCTCAAGGAAACATTGTTTGTATCAAAAGCTATGCAACAAATGAGCACTGCGTTAGCAAACCATGAAAGGATATTCATGAGCATTCAATTAGAAAATCACTTTAGCTGCAGTAATGCAGTACAGAAACTAGATTTCATTACCTTGAATAATGCTATTACAACTGAGAAGAATGTCATGAAGGCAGTTGCAAATATCAATGGCTTCGAAAAGACTGCCGGCCTTCTGAAAACAAATGTCTGAAAGAAAGACAAGGCAACACAGCATAAATCATATGTAGCAGTTACCATGTGATGTTCATAGAACAAGCCACATCGAAGTGTAATTACAGTTGCAAACAGAACATTATGTCTTACTATAATTTGCTTTTGTTTTCAAATAAATCATCCGAAGAAGACTTACCTGAATGTGGAGAAAAAATGCCAGTTGAACAATCACCGCACGCACTCCTAATATGCAGAGTGCTGCAACAACAGCAAATCTCTTCCATCGAAAGTACGGCAGCTGTAGAATACAAAAATGGGAATGTCAGCTCTGTTTACTTAGGTAATAATGGGTATCAACAGATCACACCAAATACCATGATATTCCAGATAATTATGCAGGAATATGAACTAATGGACGAAATGCTTTCACATCAAATATTTCCATATATCACTGTGATTTTTATCTGTCAATTTTGGGCTCTGCCACATGCCAGCCCCAAAACGTTTTGGGGCCCATTTATACCATCAGATTTGAGTGTTCTGCAGAGTGCAGAGCAAGGTGCTCCACTGTAACATGTTAGCCCATTAAAAGTGCAGATCAGGTATAGTCTCATAGGTGGTTTCCACGCATGTCAGTTATCCACATCTTTCAGGCCCTTGTGAATGTAAAAAAAATAAGGCTGGTATAAGCATTTCACTTAGATTATAGTAGCATTCAAAAGTAGATTATTATTACTATATTAGTCCTTCTAAAGCTTTGTATTACAGCAGAATACTCCCTCCATTCACTATTATCAGATGTTCTAGCTTTTTTCTGATTCGGATGTATACAGACGCGTTTTAGTGTGTTTGTTCACTCATTTCAATCTGTATGTAGTCCATATTGAAATATCCAAAACATCTTATAATAGTGAACGGAGGGAGTAGGTAACAACACAATCACAGAAAATATGAATATACGGGAACCTCATGTCATATGTGCTGAGTTGATGATCATAAAGACATAAGCTCTTACATTGACTGAATAAGCAGTTCCAAGAACAAAGCTGATAAAAAGAGCCCAAAACAGAGGTGGTGATCCAACAACCCATCCAAGGCCAAAGCTCTGCAGTTCAAATAGCAACGCTCCTGTTAGTCTGACAGACTGACAGCAAAGAGCCCAAGTAAATCAACTATCAAATTATTCTTCCAAGATTATCACAACTACAAATGAATGGAATAGATTTTATTCACTGCCGTGTAACTAGTAAATAGAAGCGGGAGAACTGCGACAATAATGTACACCCTCACTAGATTTAAGAGAAATGGAAGTGTTGTTAAGTGCAGGTGCTCAACCACGTATATCCATCAAAGTTCAGAAGTCCCTATGCAGGAACTTGTTTCTTACTGTGCTACTTAATTTCATTGTCTGGGAGTATCATTAGTTACAAAGAGTAATATAGAAGATAAATGCTTAAGTAATACATCGAAAGGAAATGTCAAAATAAGCTATAAGACTTCCAAATCTCTTTCCAGACAAATAAACATAGTTACCATAGCAGTAATAAATGTCTAAAAAGACGTTACCATAGCAGCAAATACTGACACTATTGCAACTCCCATTGCAGGAGAGTATTCCCCAGATGCTAGTGGAAGAGTTGGCTTGTTAACCTGGCAAGTCAACAACATTAGGTTCCACAGAAGTTCAAAACAGATATAATAGAAAGCAGCACTATAAAGTCAGAACCAAAACATTTTAGAGTTTAGACTGCAATGAATCTACAATACCTTGTCTATTTCAATGTCGAACAACTGATTCAATCCAACAATATAGATGTTCATAAAAAGAGCGGCCACCACTGCCTACATGGGAGCAAAAGTGCATCATTTTTTATACAACTCCATCACTGTAGAAGAAAAGTGCTGCTCAAAGTTGTACCTCCAGCAAACCAGTGAGGAACAAGGGAGAAATGTCAGATAAGCTCTCGACAGCTAGTAGGGAAACTGAGACTATGCTTAGTGCCTGCCTAAACAAGAATTTTTCTCTTAGATCCAGAGAGAGTAAAAGCACGCCACAGCCCAAGCATATTAGCTTCATTAAGAGATCTTATACGCTCTTGATTCATGTAAATGAAACAACATCAACATGACTTAACTGTTCCTATGATGGTATGTGGCCGAGAAAACCTGTAAAACGCATCCAGAGAAGATGATATTGGCTTCCAGATGCTTGCAGAATCGTGTGCTTCAGTTTCAGGCTGTAGTGATTGACCAGCATTTGCAGAAGTATTTAGCGATTGATGTGCTATCCTATAGTTAGAATATTTCCAATCCAAGAATTTTTTACAACGGTCAACAGTAGGGCCTTTGGACGCTTGGATGGACAAAGAAACTCGCCCTTCACCATTTCGTTGGATGGAACAGAATGATGGTAGAATATGATCTGGAAAATCAGCATTTCAAAACTACGTCAAGCACTCAGGAAACAAAGATTGAAGAACTTCATCCATAATGCAAGGCATGTGACAATATGTGAACTCAGAGATTGGAAAATATATTGTTTGCTTAGTCCTTTCACTACTGAATAGGATCAGCCAAGAAGATAATGATATTATTTTTTTACATTTTGCCTACTTCATTTCCATAAGGTCAGCCCGTTATGCACGCCGAAAGAAGATGGGAAGCACCTGATAACACAGAAACGCTCGCTAGACTTGTTGTAGTACAACTGTACAACTGCTTTTTGATTACAGACCGCAATGAATTTTACACAAGCGAAAAATATCTGAGCATAAAGTAGTACAATAGCAGAGGAACTGTGCATGAAACTAGTACGAACATATCAGGAATACATCAGCGCATACGTTCGTGTCTGACATAATCGAACACTTGCTCAACTGAAACTAGAAACGCCCCAGCATTACCTTGATACCACTACTTCACAGCCCTTGCACACAGCATGACAAAATCATTCCAACAAAAACAGACAGGTTATCTACTAACCTTAATAACAAGTTAAAAACATGTCACTTAAAATCGCACCATAAATCTCTTCCCCATTCACCACCTATCCTCCTGGTACATGCTAAAAATTCACCACACAGAAAAACATGCGTCCCCTCCACTCACCATGAACAAAAGTACCAGGTGGCCAAAGAAACCGCTGTATTTCCCCCAAAAAATACAGTATTAAGCTATTAACAAAAGTACCGAATGGTCAAACTACTTCAAGTCGTCTACAGGTTCATTTACGCCTACCAGTACATCCATTTCGTCGGCCCTGATCCGCCGCAAAACCGAGCTAGCGAGTAGAAACACTTTGACACGACTTTTCCGATCGATTACCAGTGACAAAACACTGACCCCTTTCGGCTTACTACTCCTATTCCGGAAAAGGGCGGCGTACTAGGAGAACACTCCTATCCCATCCCAACGAACCGCACTCCCCGGCATCGCTTTTGCTCCCCGAATCCGGTAAGGTCAGCTCGCACTTGCTCCCGCTTAACTACATCCATTCGTCAGCGCCAGCATCTAGTCAAAGCTAGTAGTACTAACTGAAAGGCGCCAATCACCGGTACACCAATCATGCGGAGGGGTAGGGGACGGGGGAGTCGAGGCACTCACCTCGCCGGCGGGCGGCGGCGGCGGCGCCGGGCGCGGAGCGGAGCGAGGACGGCCGGAGGCGGAGCGAGTCCATCGCCGCGGCGGCGCGCGGGTGGGGAGTGGGCAGTGAGACGGAGAGCGGGCGGGGGACGGAGGGAGGGAGTGGTGGTGGAGAGCCCCAAAGAGTCGTGCGACGCAAAGTCCAAATCGTTGGACTGTTGAGCCATTTCCCTTTTTCCGAGCGTATGTATATATAATTGACCTTGACAGCGAGGTTAACACGTGGTGCATCGTGGGTAGCCTTGTCAGCGGTGACAGGTGTCTTGCAGAGAAGATTCGCACAAAAGCTAGCAGCCCGTTTGGCTTGCCCTGATGAATTAGCCCTGAGATTTAAGAATGTGAGCACCCACATCCGGGTGTCTCAAATGATGTCCAGTTATGCACAATTTTTAGACCATGAAAGTATCAACTACATTCATACCGGATGGTGTGTTTTGGGGCTCGTCAACGTTACTCGTAACAAGGTGATCATAAGGGCAACTATCAAGTGCATCAAAAATGCATGCCAAGGGACTTCATAGCTCAAGACCGAGGTTTTCTCCTCCGACGATGGAGAGATATTTTTAGGGCCCTCTCAGTATTACGATATTAATCATCGTTTGGCCAGACACAACGTGACATATTCACGGGGATGGCGGAATACAGAGGCGAGCAAAGAGAACAAAACCGGTAACGAGGATTACTTGGTATGGTGATCAAAAGTTGATTCATGTGGATACCAATAAGTCTCACCTCGGGTTTTGTAAAGTATCACGAAACAAAGGGAATAGCACACCGGAACAACATGTTCATCTCGGTATTAATTCATGTGGGCGTAGGGGTCAATACGGATGTCCACGGTTCGGCTATTGACCATTGAATGAAAAGGTAGTTCCGGGTCATGTCTACACTTTACTGAACCTTCAGGGTCACATACTTAACATTTAGTGGTTTGTTAGAATACAATGAGATAAATGAGAGTATGATAATGGGTTCCGAAAGTGTTTGGGATGACTCCGAAAGTGTTCTAGGAGTTCCTAGAATGTTCGCTAATGTCACAGAAGTGCCTGAAAGGTCCTGCAGGCTTTCAGAGAGATCTGGAAGGTTATAGAAGGTTCTTAGTGGGTCAAAGCCACGTCACCTTGGGGGATAAGGTGCCACCAAGGGCCCAAGGCAGTTGGACCAAAGAGTTCATATGGATCAAGGCAGCTTGGGGAGACTACTGGAGTGGCCAATCCAGGGAGGACTCCTCCTCCCTAGGTCGGCAAACCTCTTGGGCCTCCACCTATATATAGGTGGGAGGGGCACACCAAACACACACAAGCCACGGTTGCCCCTTCCCTCATTGCCTATGCAACCCGTTCTCTCCTCTCTAGTTTTCTCGGTGGATCTTTCATTCTAGATGGTGAAGCTCTGTTGAACTACTACTTCCGTATGTGTGGATACCGGCAGATGCACTGTACTTTCGGTGCTCGATCTACAAATTAGTTCGAGGGATAAATTCCCATGGCTGAGAGGAATATAACCTAGTCGCGGACCAACAATCCACACCAACTCTACTTCCGTTGCACTCTAGTTGGTAATGATCTGATCCGATCTCATCGACATCTTTATAGTGATCTTGGGAGTTGATTCCTAGGGTTTGTTTTTCTTTTCTACTACGTTTCCCAACATTTTCACTTTCCCTCCAAGGGGGTCTTAAGAAAGTAGTGTCATCCAGTGTTGAGTTTCTATTAGAAAAAGCGACAGGGAGTAACGGCGCGACAAAGTGTGCATTCCCTTCTAGTACCATAGCAAAGCATATGTCATAGCCCATGTGGAGAGGTTTATGAAGGAAATATGCCCTAGAGGCAATAATAAAGTTGTTCACTACTACAGGATGCTGCTAACGCGACACTACGATCAAAGACCCTTTCATGAAACTGTGTGCGATGCATTAATCACAAACGGGGATGTAAAAAAACGTCAAAAAGGTGCAAAACGTTTGCAATGGAGGATGCATCAAACACGGTTCAGATTTTAGTTGCGTGTGCAATCCAGGGCATACGGTTCAGTCCAATGAACCGTTTGCGATGAGGTGGAACAAAAGAACCTGGCATCCTGATGAAGGCGTGTGCGATGTACATCATACGGTTCACTCGGATGAACTGTTTGTGATTAGGCAACACAAAAGAAACGGTCAGCCAGATCAAGGTGTGTGCGATGTACGACATGTGGTTCACCCAGATGAATTGTTTGCGTTGAGACAAGAGAACAGAAATGGTTCAATATAACAAATACCATAAATATTGCAAGGTTCAAATTCAAAGATTACAGCGCCCAAATTCAAACATTGCCTGCTGCGTCATTTCTGAAAAGGGATCAGCCGCTGACAAGAGATGTATGGGTTTGACACAATAACTTCCAATTGCTTTGTCATATGCTCTTCCAATACGAAGTTTGGCATTTTTTGAGGCACTTCCTGTTGGGGAACGTAGTAATTTCAAAAAAATTCCTACGCACACGCAAGATCATGGTGATGCATAGCAACGAGAGGGGAGAGTGTGTCCACGTACCCTCTTAGAGCGAAAGCGGAAGCGTTAGCACAACGCGGTTGATGTAGTCGTACGTCTTCACGATCCGACCGATCAAGTACCGAACGCACGGCACCTCCGAGTTCTGCACACGTTCAACTCGATGACGTCCCTCGAACTCCGATCCAGCCGAGCTTTGAGGGAGATTTCCGTCAGCACGACGGCGTGGTGACGATGATGATGTTGCTACCGACGCAGGGCTTCGCCTAAGCACCGCTACGATATTATCGAGCTGGACTATGGTGGAGGGGGGCACCGCACACGGCTAAGAGATCCAAGGGATCAATTGTTGTGTCTCCAAGGGGTGCCTCCCTCCCCGTATATAAAGGAGTGGAGGAATGGGAGGGGGCCGGCCACCCTAGGCGCGCCCCATGAGGAGTCCTACTCCCACCGGGAGTAGGACTCCCCCTTCCAAGTGGGAGTAGGAGAGGAGAGGGAAGGAGAGAGAGGGGGAAAGGAAAGGGGGGCCCCGCCCCCCTCCTTGTCCAGTTCGGACTGGGGGGGAAGAGGGCGCGCGGCTGCCCTTGGCCGCCCCTCCTCTTCTCCACTAGGGCCCAATAGGCCCATTAGTCTCCCCGGGGGAGTACTCTGGTATATGCCCGAAACTCCCCGAAACCATTCCGGTGTCCGAACATAGTCGTCCAATATATCGATCTTTACGTCTCGACCATTTCGAGACTCCTCGTCTTGTCCGTGATCACATCCGGGACTCCAAACAACCTTCGGTACATCAAAACACATAAAGTCATAATATAACCGTCATCGAACTTTAAGCGTGCGGACCCTACGGGTTCGAGAACTATATATGTAGACATGACCGAGACACGTCTCCGGTCAATAACTAATAGCAAAACCTGGATGCTCATATTGGCTCCCACATATTCTACGAAGATCTTTATCGGTCAAACCGCATAACAACATACATTGTAACTAATGAGTTAGTTGCGGGATGATGTATTACGGAACGAGTAAAGAGACTTGCCGGTAACGAGATTGAACTAGGTCTCATAGTCATAGGAACATGTATAAGTCATGAAGAAAGCAATAGCAAAATACTAAACGATCAAGTGCTAAGCTAACGGAATGGGTCAAGTCAATCACATCATTCTCCTAATCATGTGATCCCATTAATCAAATGACAACTCATGTCAATGGCTAGGAAACATAACCATCTTTGATCAACGAGCTAGTCAAGTAGAGGCATACTAGTGACACTCTGTTTGTCTATGTATTCACACAAGTATTATGTTTCCAGTTAATACAATTCTAGCATGAATAATAAACATTTATCATCATATAAGGAAATAAATAATAAATTTATTATTTCCTCTAGGGCATATTTTCTTCAGTCTCCCACTTGCACTAGAGTAAATAATCTAGATTACATAGTAATGATTCTAACAACCATGGAGCCTTGGTGCTGATCATGTTTTGCTCGTGGAAGAGGCTTAGTCAATGGGTCTGCAACATTCAGATCCATATGTATCTTGCAAATTTCTATGTCTCCCACCTGGACTTGATCCAGGATGGAGTTGAAGCGTCTCTTGATGTGCTTGGTTCTCTTGTGAAATCTGGATTCCTTTGCCAAGGCAATTGCACCAGTATTGTCACAAAAGATTTTCATTGGACCCGATGCACTAGGTATGACACCTAGATCGGATATGAACTCCTTCATCCAGACTCCTTCATTTGTTGCTTCCGAAGCAGCTATGTACTCCGCTTCACACGTAGATCCCGCCACAACGCTTTGTTTAGAACTGCACCAACTGACAGCTCCACCGTTCAATGTAAACATGTATCCGGTTTGCGATTTAGAATCGTCCGGATCAGTGTCAAAGCTTGCATCAACGTAACCCTTTACGACTAGCTCTTTGTCACCTCCATAAACGAGAAACATATCCTTAGTCCTTTTTAGGTATTTCAGGATGTTCTTGACCGCTGCCAGTGATCCACTCCTGGATTACTTTGGTACCTCCCTGCTAAACTTATAGCAAGGCACACATCAGGTCTGGTACACAGCATTGCATACATGATAGAGCCTATGGCTGAAGCATAGGGAACATCTTTCATCTTCTCTCTATCTTCTGAAGTGGTCGGGCATTGAGTCTTACTCAACTTCACACCTTGTAACACTGGTAAGAACCCTTTCTTTGCTTGATCCATTTTGAACTTCTTCAAAACATTGTCAAGGTATGTGCTTTGTGAAAGTCCAATTAAGCGTCTTGATCTATCTCTATAGATCTTGATGCCCAATATGTAAGCAGCTTCACCGAGGTCTTTCATTGAAAAACTCTTATTCAAGTATCCTTTTATGCTATCCAGAAATTCTATATCATTTCCAATCAGCAATATGTCATCCACATATAATATCAAAAATGCTACAGAGCTCCCACTCACTTTCTTGTAAATACAGGCTTCTCCAAAAGTCTGTATAAAACCATATGCTTTGATCACACTATCAAAGCGTTTATTCCAACTCCGAGAGGCTTGCACCAGTCCATAAATGGATCGCTGGAGCTTGCACACTTTGTTAGCCCCCTTTGGATCGACAAAACCTTCCGGTTGCATCATATGCAACTCTTCTTCCAGAAATCCATTCAGGAATGCAATTTTGTCATCCATTTGCCAAATTTCATAATCATAAAATGCGGCAATTGCTAACATGATTCAGACAGACTTAAGCATCGTTACGGGTGAGAAAGTCTCATCGTAGTCAATTCCTTGAACTTGTCGAAAACCTTTTGCAACAAGTCGAGCTTTATAGACAGTAACATTACCGTCAGCGTCAGTCTTCTTCTTGAAGATCCATTTATTCTCAATGGCTTGCCGATCATCGGGCAAGTCAACCAAAGTCCACACTTTGTTCTCATACATGGACCCCATCTCAGATTTCATGGCCTCAAGCCATTTTGCGGAATCTGGGCTCACCATTGCTTCTTCATAGTTCGTAGGTTCGTCATGATCTAGTAACATAACCTCCAGAACAGGATTACCGTACCACTCTGGTGCGGATCTTACTCTGGTTTGTTGGAAATATGCCCTAGAGGCAATAATAAATGGTTATTATTATATTTCTTTGTTCATGATAATTGTCTATTGTTCATGCTATAATTGTGTTATCCGGAAATCGTAATACATGTGTGAATATATAGACCACAACGTGTCCCTAGTAAGCCTCTAGTTGACTAGCTCGTTGATCAACCGATAGTCATGGTTTCCTGACTATGGACATTGGATGTCATTGATAACGGGATCACATCATTAGGAGAATGATGTGATGGAGAAGACCCAATCCTAAGCATAGCATAAAAGATCGTGTAGTTTCGTTTGCTAGAGCTTTTCCAATGTCAAGTATCTTTTCCTTAGACCATGAGATCGTGCAACTCCCGGATACCGTAGGAGTGCTTTGGGTGTGCCAAACATCACAACGTAACTGGGTGACTATAAAGGTACACTACGGGTATCTCCGAAAGTGTCTGTTGGGTTGGCACGGATCGAGACTGGGATTTGTCACTCCGTATGACGGAGAGGTATCTCTGGGCCCACTCGGTAATGCATCATCATAATGAGCTCAATGTGACTAAGGAGTTAGTCACGGGATCATGCATTACGGTATGAGTAAAGAGACTTGCCGGTAACGAGATTGAACAAGGTATTGGGATACTGACGATCGAATCTCGGGCAAGTAACGTACCGATTGACAAAGGGAATTGTATACGGGATTGATTGAATCCTCGACATCGTGGTTCATCTGATGAGATCATCGTGGAACATGTGGGAGCCAACATGGGTATCCAGATCCCGCTGTTGGTTATTGACCGGAGAGGCGTCTCGGTCATGTCTGCATGTCTCCCGAACCCGTAGGGTCTACACACTTAAGGTTCGGTGACGCTAGGGTTGTAGAGATATTAGTATGCGGAAACCCGAAAGTTGTTCGGAGTCCCGGATGAGATCCCAGACGTCACGAGGAGTTCCGGAATGGTCCGGAGGTGAAGAATTATATATAGGAAGTCCAGTTTCGGCCATCGGGAAAGTTTCGGGGGTTATCGGTATTGTACCGGGACCACCGGAAGGGTCCCGGGGGTCCACCGGGTGGGGCCACCTATCCCGGAGGGCCCCATGGGCTGAAGTGGGAAGGGAACCAGCCCTTAGTTGGCTGGGGCGGCCCCCCCTTGGGCCTCCCCCTGCGCCAAGGGTTGGAAACCCTAGGGGTGGGGGGCGCCCCACTTGGCTTGGGGGGGGAAGCCACCCCCCTTCCCCCTTGGCCGCCGCCGCCCCCCCTTTGGAGATCTGATCTCCCAGGGCCGGCGCCCCCCCAGGGGTCCTATATATAGTGGGGGGAGGGAGGGCAGCAGCACCACAGCCCCTGGCGCCTCCCTCTCCCCCTGCAACACCTCTCCCTCTCATAGAAGGTTGGCGAAGCCCTGCCGGGATCCCGCTACATCCACCACCACGCCGTCGTGCTGCTGGATCTCCATCAACCTCTCCTTTCCCCTTGCTGGATCAAGAAGGAGGAGACGTCGCTGCTCTGTACGTGTGTTGAACGCGGAGGTGCCGTCCATTCGGCACTCGGTCATCTGTGATTTGGATCACGGCGAGTACGACTCCATCAACCCCGTTCATTAGAACGCTTCCGCTCGCGATCTACAAGGGTATGTAGATGCACTCCTTTCCCCTCGTTGCTAGTATACTCCATAGATGGATCTTGGTGAGCGTAGGAAAATTTTAAAATTCTGCTACGATCCCCAACATGGTTGACCTACGAGGTTCAGTAGTAACTTGATCTGAAGTTTCATGATCAATATCATCAGCTTCCTCACTAATTGGTGTAGGTGTCATAGGAACCGGTTTCTGTGATGAACTACTTTCCAATAAGGGAGCAGATACAGTTACCTCATCAAGTTCTACTTTCCTCCCACTCACTTCTTTCGAGAGAAACTCCTTCTCTAGAAAGGATCCAAATTTAGCAACAAAAGTCTTGCCTTCAGATCTGTGATAGAAGGTGTACCCAACAGTTTCCTTTGGGTATCCTATGAACACACATTTCTCCGATTTGGGTTCGAGCTTATCAGGTTGAAGCTTTTTCACATAAGCATCGCAGCCCCAAACTTTAAGAGACGACAACTTTGGTTTCTTGCCAAACCACAATTCATAAGGCGTCGCCTCAACGGATTTCGATGGTGCCCTATTTAACGTGAATGCAGCCATCTCTAAAGCATAACCCCAAAATGATAGCGGTAAATCAGTAAGAGACATCATAGATCGCACCATATCTAGTAAAGTATGATTACGATGTTCGGACACACCATTACGCTGTGGTGTTCCGGGTGGCGTGAGTTGCGAAACTATTCCGCATTCTTTCAAATGTAGACCAAACTCGTAACTCAAATATTCTCCTCCACGATCAGATCGTAGAAACTTTATTTTCTTGTTACGATGATTTTCCACTTCACTCTGAAATTCTTTGAACTTTTCAAATGTTTCAAACTTATGTTTCATTAAGTAGATATATCCATATCTGCTTAAATCATCTGTGAAGGTGAGAAAATAACGATACCCGCCGCGAGCCTCAACATTCATCGTACCACATACATCTGTATGTATGATTTCCAACAAATCTGTTGCTCGCTCCATAGTTCCGGAGAACGGCGTTTTAGTCATCTTGCCCATGAGGCACGGTTCGCAAGTACCAAGTGATTCATAATCGAGTGGTTCCAAAAGTCCATCAGTATGGAGTTTCTTCATGCGCTTTACACCAATATGACCTAAACGGCAGTGCCACAAATAAGTTGCACTATCATTATCAACTCTGCATCTTTTGGCTTCAATATTATGAATATGTGTATCACTACTATCGAGATTCAACAAAAATAGACCACTCTTCAAGGGTGCATGACCATAAAAGATATTACTCATATAAATAGAACAACCATTATTCTCTAATTTAAATGAATAACCGTCTCGCATCAAACAAGATCCAGATATAATGTTCATGCTCAACGCTGGCACCAAATAGTAATTATTCAGGTCTAAAACTAATCCCGAAGGTAGATGTAGAGGTAGCGTGCCGACCGTGATCACATCGACTTTGGAACCATTTCCCACGCGCATCGTCGCCTCGTCCTTAGCCAATCTTCGCTTAATCCGTAGTCCCTGTTTCGAGTTGCAAATATTAGCAACAGAACCAGTATCAAATACCCAGGTGCTACTGCGAGCATTAGTAAGGTACACATCAATAACATGTATATCACATATACCTTTGTTCACCTTGCCATCCTTCTTATCCGCCAAATACTTGGGGCAGTTCCGCTTCCAGTGACCAGTCTGTTTGTAGTAGAAGCACTCAGTCTCAGGCTTAGGTCTAGACTTGGGTTTTTCCTCCTGAGCAGCAACTTGTTTGCTGTTCTTCTTGAAGTTCCCCTTCTTCTTCCCTTTGCCCTTTTTCTTAAAACTGGTGGTCTTGTTTACCATCAACACTTGATGCTCCTTCTTGATTTCTACCTCCGCAGCCTTTAGCATTGCGAAGAGCCCGGGAATCGTCTTATCCATCCCTTGCATGTTGAAGCTCTTGTAGCTTGGTGGCAGTGATTGAAGAATTCTGTCAATGACGCTATCATCCGGAAGATTAACTCCGAGTTGAATCAAGTGATTGTTATACCCAGACATTCTGAGTATATGCTCACTGACAGAACTATTCTCCTCCATCTTGCATCTGTAGAACTTATTAGAGACTTCATATCTCTCAATCCGGGCATTTGCTTGAAATATTAACTCAACTCCTGGAGCATCTCATATGCTCCATGACGTTCAAAACGTCGTTGAAGTCCCGGTTCTAAGCCGTAAAGCATGGCACACTGAACTATCGAGTAGTCATCAGCTTTGCTCTGCCAGACGTTCATAACATCTGGTGTTGCTCCTGCAGCAGGTCTGGCACCTAGCGGTGCTTCCAGGACATAATTCTTCTATGCAGCAATGAGGATAATCCTCAAGTTACGGACCTAGTCCGTGTAATTGCTACCATCATCTTTCAACTTTGCTTTCTCAAGGAACGCATTAAAATTCAACGGAACAACAGCACGGGCCATCTATCTACAATCAACATAGACAAGCAAAATACTATCAGGTACTAAGTTCATGACAAATTTAAGTTCAATTAATCATATTACTTAAGAACTCCCACTTAGATAGACATCCCTCTAATCCTCTAAGTGATCACGTGATCCAAATCAACTAAACCATGTCCGATCATCACGTGAGATGGAGTAGTTTCAATGGTGAACATCACTATGTTGATCATATCTACTATATGATTCACGCTCGACCTTTCAGTCTCAGTGTTCCAAGGCCATATCTGCATATGCTAGGCTCATCAAGTTTAACCTGAGTATTCCGCGTGTGCAACTGTTTTGCACCCGTTGTATTTGAACGTAGAGCCTATCACACCCGATCATCACGTGGTGAATCAGCACGAAGAACTTTCGCAACGGTGCATACTCAGGGAGAACACTTATACCTTGAAATTTAGTGAGAGATCATCTTATAATGCTACCGTCAATCAAAGCAAGATAAGATGCATAAAAGATAAACATCACATGCAATCAATATAAGTGATATGATATGGCCATCATCATCTTGTGCTTGTGATCTCCATCTCCGAAGCACTGTCATGATCACCATCGTCACCGGCGCGACACCTTGATCTCGATCGTAGCATCGTTGTCGTCTCGCCAACTTATGCTTCTACGACTATCGCTACCACTTAGTGATAAAGTAAAGCATTACAGGGTGATTGCATTGCATACAATAAAGCGACAACCATATGGCTCCTGCCAGTTACCGATAACTCGATTACAAAACATGATCATCTCATACAATAAAATTTAGCATCATGCCTTACCATATCACATCACAACATGCCCTGCAAAAACAAGTTAGAGGTCCTCTACTTTGTTGTTGCAAGTTTTACGTGGCTGCTACGGGCTGAGCAAGAACCGTTCTTACCTACGCATCAAAACCACAACGATAGTTTGTCAAGTTAGTGCTGTTTTAACCTTCTCAAGGACCGGGCGTAGCCACACTCGGTTCAACTAAAGTTGGAGAAACTGACACCCGCCAACCACCTGTGTGCAAAGCACGTCGGTAGAACCAGTCTCGCGTAAGCGTACGCGTAATGTCGGTCCGGGCCGCTTCATCCAACAATACCGCCGAACCAAAGTATGACATGCTGGTAAGCAGTATGACTTGTATCGCCCACAACTCACTTGTGTTCTACTCGTGCATATAACATCTACGCATAAAACCAGGCTCGGATGCCACTGTTGGGGGAACGTAGTAATTTCAAAAAAATTCCTACGCACACGCAAGATCATGGTGATGCATAGCAACGAGAGGGGAGAGTGTGTCCACGTACCCTCGTAGACCGAAAGCAGAAGCGTTAGCACAACGCGGTTGATGTAGTCGTACGTCTTCACGATCCGACCGATCAAGTACCGAACGCACGGCACCTCCGAGTTCTGCACACGTTCAACTCGATGACGTCCCTCGAACTCCGATCCAGCCGAGCTTTGAGGGAGAGTTCCTTCAGCATGACGGCGTGGCGACGATGATGTTACTACCGACGCAGGGCTTCGCCTAAGCACCGCTATGATATTATCGAGGTGGACTATGGTGGAGGGGGGCACCGCACATGGCTAAGAGATCCAAGGGATCAATTGTTGTGTCTCCAAGAGGTGCCTCCCTCCCCGTATATAAAGGAGTGGAGGAGGGGGAGGGGGCCGGCCACCCTAGGCGCGCCCATGAGGAGTCCTACTCCCACCGGGAGGAGGACTTCCCCCTTCCAAGTGGGAGTAGGAGAGGAGAGGGAAGGAGAGAGAGGGGGAAAGGAAAGGGGGCGCCGCCCCCCTCCTTGTCCAATTCGGACTGGGGGGAAGGGGGCGCGCGGCTGCCCTTGGCCGCCCCTCCTCTTCTCCACTAGGGCCCAATAGGCCCATTAGTCTCCCCGGGGGGTTCCGGTAACCCCCCGGTACTCTGGTATATGCCCGAAACTCCCCGAAACCATTCCGGTGTCCGAACATAGTCGTCCAATATATCGATCTTTACGTCTCGACCATTTCGAGACTCCTCGTCTTGTTCGTGATCACATCTGGGACTCCGAACAACCCTCGTACATCAAAACACATAAACTCATAATATAACCGTCATCGAACTTTAAGCGTGCGGACCCTACGGGTTCGAGAACTATGTTGATATGACCGAGACACGTCTCCGGTCAATAACAAATAGCGGAACCTGGATGCTCATATTGTCTCCCACATATTCTACAAAGATCTTTATCGGTCAAACCGCAGAACAACATACGTTGTTCCCTTTGTCATCGGTATGTTACTTGCCCAAGATTCGATCGTCGGTATCTCAATACCTAGTTCAATCTCGTTACCAGCAAGTCTCTTTACTCGTTCCATAATACATCATCCCGCAACTAACTCATTAGTTACAATGCTTGCAAGGCTTATAGTGATGTGCATTACCGAGTGGGCCCAGAGATACCTCTCCGACAATCGGAGTGACAAATCCTAATCTCGAAATACGCCAACCCAACAAGTACCTTTGGAGACACCTGTAGAGCACCTTTATAATCGCCCAGTTACGTTGTGACGTTTGGTAGCACACAAAGTGTTCCTCCGGTAAACGGGAATTGCATAATCTCATAGTCATAGGAACATGTATAAGTCATGAAGAAAGCAATAGCAGAATACTAAACGATCAAGTGCTAAGCTAAAAGAATGGGTCAAGTCAATCACATCATTCTCCTAATGATGTGATCTCGTTAATCAAATGACAACTCATGTCAATGGCTAGGAAACATAACCATCTTTGATCAACGAGCTAGTCAAGTAGAGGCATACTAGTGACACTCTGTTTGTCTATGTATTCACACAAGTATTATGTTTCCGGTTAATACAATTCTAGCATGAATAATAAACATTTATCATGATATAAAGAAATAAAAAATTACTTTATTATTGCCTCTAGGGCATATTTCCTTCACTTCCATTCCGAAGTACCAGCCGCATGTGATAATCATACCATTGATCTTTCCTAATTAAATGCGTGTTCAACCTCAGTACCCTCAGCACCTTTGCTCTGGCAAGAAAGAACATGGCAAGTGTAATCTCCGGTGGGGTCCCTCGGTAGGAGTTCAAAGTAATATTTGAGAGATGCAGATCCAGGCATTCGATGTGATTGTCGTTATCAACATCTTCCACCCGGGCCTAATATGCACTGCAAAAGAAGAGAACGTGTTAGTGCCTACATGCAGTTTTGAACACTGCTACACGCCCATTTGGTTTGCAGGATTTGTAAAATGCACCAACGTGCCATCTTTGATCTGTCATGATTAACATGGGCATTAATTTGATTACAATCCAGAAACATGTAGCCTTCTTCACAAGAGGTTGGATTGGATGAAAAATTCCCTAAGAAAAATAGTACAGATGAATCCAAAGGAGAAATGCTTATGGACGATTGTAACCATATGAATGAAGCAACCAATATGGGGTGGGGGTGTATGTCCTAAAATCCTCCAAAATTCCTTCAGAAATCGTAGTACATAGTCATTGTAAACTTGGGAAAAGGTGCAAAAAATTGAACTCCCTTATGGCTAACATTTAACAGGAAAGGAACATCACCTCGATATACAGCTTCTTCAGGCACGGAAAGCATCTCAGGCAACTGAAAACTTGGTCCAGGTTGGGGACGACGGATTCTAGTGCCAAGACCTTCACTGTGCCCAGAGTCTGGGTGAAGCTTCGCTGGATGACAGACGAACATACATCTTCAAAACTAGAAATAACGTTGATATCAAGAAGGAGAGGTATATAAGGCGACTGTTGTACCTGAAAGTTGTAGTATATGACATTGATTCTTGTTGGACCTTGTTGATCAACTACAAGTAATCTCTCAAGTGGAGGTGTGTCCTGGATGACCATATTGTGGTCCACCTTTTGTGATCTCTCGTTGCAGCACCAGCAACACACATAAATAGTGCAAAGAGTCCTGGAGGTGATGTGCAAGGTACTCGACCAATTCATCGCCTGAAGACGAAGGAACTCGAGTGCAGTACAGCCGCGTAGCAGGCGCTCCATGTCATCCTTTGGGATGCGGACGGCGACGAGCTCGAGGTGCTTCAGTCGTGGTAGAAAAAGAGCGGGCGCGTCATTAAGGGGGGGATGGCAGTTCATGAACTTGGCGAGGCGCAGCGTGGGCGCGAAGCGGAGCACGGACGTTGGCAGAAAGCTCATATGCCCATCATTATAACTTAGCTTCTCGAGTTGATCTATGGCGCGGGATCGGAACCACTCGTCAAGCTTGGCTCGCTCCCTGGCATTGGAACGAAACTTGCCCGTGATAAGGCCTTTGATTGGGCCATGGTGACTGCCGAGGATCTGGGAGAACGCATCCAAGCTTTGGCGATAGCCATGGCAGAGCTTGTGGGCGTGGAGGAGGTCGATAGGGGTGCGGAGCCATAGGGTGCGCCACCGCCGGGAAACGGCGGCTGTCCTCGCCCGATTCCTGATTGGGAGGAGGGATAAGATGACTATCAACATATCATCGGGGAGGTTGTTGATGAAGTCTAGGCCTGCTAGAGTCGCTTGCGTTTCTTTCTCGACCCACCTCCGCTTGTTGGCGGCCTCGTTCTCCACCTCATCGGTGGGGACGGGAGCCTCTGTCTCCATATTCACGCCGTGCTCCGGTGCTTCAGCGGCCCTGGCGTCGCCACTCCCTCCGATGGGGCGCTTCGGCGGCATCCTCGTACACTGACGGCTTTCAGGACTCAGAGCGGCGTCGAGGATGCGGGCGGAGAGAGAGGTGTGTGTGCGGCGAGGATGGGGGGGTGCGTCCGCTCGGCGACGCCATTAATATAGACCAGTGGGAGCGAGGTGGGCGGCGGTCCAAGGCTGTCTCGCTTCCCGGTGAGAACGACTGCTTAATCTCTAGTATGAATGAAAACTATGCTTAATTACTGAATTTATATGCACTGGAGCATGTGCATGTAGTTCAAATTTGAATTATGCACATAAATGCATTGATAACTCAGTTAATGCATAAAAATGTCCAAACGAACCCTGAATAATTCCAATTCTTTTATGATCACTGCAGATAAAAGGTCTAGCAATTCAAACACCGTCCATGGCCGCTGTGACCCTATTATGTAATTCAAATCAAGACCAAAAATCAAGTAGATCCCACTCAGTATATTATAACCAACCGTGTGAGATGTAGCACAAAATATCTTCGGACCGTGTCTGAATAAGGGACCGTGTCTGATGACACTTTGCGCGCCAGTTTTTTGTCTGAAGCGATTCCAAATTTTCGGCTTCCGCAGAAATATCTACCTCCCCGCCCCTCCCCCTAACCAAAATCCACATTTCCCCTCTTTCCGCCTTCCTTTCCAAGTTGAAACCTTCACTCCTTGCTTGCAGCGCCGCCGCCTCCTCGCCGGCGACCCTCCTTCACGCTGCTCGGCCTCGCCCATCCAGGCAGGTAATCCACACACCCGACCCCCATCCTCCTCCTCCTTCCACATCCCACATGCCCCAACCGTCGGCGCGAGCGCGACACCTTCCACCCAAATCACCGACCCCTCCACCAAATAAGCGCCGACCTAAGCCATGGTGCACGCAGTATAGCCAGGACCTCAAGGAGCATTTGGCAGCGGAGAAGCAAATCGCAGCCGCACGCGCGGATGAGGTCGCGATGGCTGCCATTCGTGCCGACCCCCAGATCTTGGAGGAGCACCTCGCCGTCGAGGCCACCATTGACGCCTTGCGCGCCGACGCCGCGACGCGGTTGGCTGCTTTAAACGATAGTTCATGGCGTTTTCTCGAGGCCACCGTCGGTGCCTTCGACGAAGACTACGAGGTATTTTCTCAGCGTGCACGTGCTTACCTCATCTCGAGAGCCAGAAGGTTGGTGCCCGGAGTGGCTCAGGCAACTCACCACTACAACAAGGGCACCCACGATGCGGAGGCCTCGCCCTCTTCCATGTCCAAGGAGCCAATCATCATCGATATCTCCGACAGTGAGGAGTAGCTTGTCTTATTAGCTCACTATAAGGACCCATGTTCAGTTTGCTAGCTACTGCCTTTCCTTCACAAATTCTAGTGAACTGTGCTATCTACTTTCACCATGCAATCTTCTGCTATAGTATATATGTTCTATATGTCGTGCAATGTGGCGTTCAATTAACTGCTTGGTTCAATTCTGCAAATGTGATGCTCAATTCTTCAGGGTGCAATATTTCCAAGTTGTTAAGCATGCTTGGTTTGGTTAACTGTCTGATCTTCTATTAGGAGTATGTTATATTGTTCAATTGGTGTTTACTTAACTGCTTGGTTCATTTGTTGTGGCTTGGTTCACTTGTTGTGGTATTTAGTTAACTGCTTGGTTCAATTCTGCAATGCGATGTTCAATTGTTGTGGCTGCATTCTATTATTGTATACCATGTGAGGAATAAATCGAATTTGGTTGTACTAAATACATGAGAAACAAATACAATTGCTATATTTCCAAGTTGTTAAGCATGCTTGGTTTGGTTAACTGTCTGATCTTCTATTAGGAGTATGTTATAATGTGCAATGTGGTGCTCAGTTAACGTTTCATTCATTTGTCGTGGTGTTTAGTTAACTGCTTGGTTCAATTCTGTAATGCGATGTTCAATTGCTGTGGCTGCATTCTCTTATTGTATACCATCACTACAAAAAAAAGACACATCCGTGACATTTTGGGCCGAACGAATTTTTTTTCTGTCATACATATGACACTTCTATGACAATAATTGTGACAAAACCCAGTATCATCATAGATGTGGTGGGCTCCTACTTCTATGACAAAAAATCATGACAGAAAATGAGCTTTTCGTCCTGGGCGGGCCAGAGACGTAGCTGCATGACATTCTTTGGGCCGTCCATGACGGAAAAAACCGTGGTAGAAGCGAGGGCGAGGAAAATTTCGGGGAGTTCCCGGTTACGGTGGGAGGTCGGGGGCCGAGCGATGCACGTTTCTCTCGTACACGTACGCGCGTGTGTGCGAGGCGTTGGCTCTAACTGAACCCGAGCGAGGCGTTGGGCTCTAACTGAACCCG